>NC_086173.1:147246696-147494196 GCF_023053635.1 Elgaria multicarinata webbii
AGAAAGGATGTGCAAATCATTTGTGCATTCATCACCAATGTGCAAAGTGGCTCATACACCAGTCGGAGGAGATGCTCCAGCTTTGGCGAAACTTATGGGTAAGGGAGTTTCAAAACTGAGGAGTAGATACCCAAAGCATCTCTCTGTTGGAACCTGCTGTTCTCAATGATTACATGGATGGTCTAATTAAGTGGTTATTCTCGGTGGATGTTTGTGATCACGATGGGAATAAAAGGACTTTGCTGCTTATGGTGTAACAGGCTTCATAGTGCAATGGCGGAGATGTATTACAAGCATCTCATGGAATAGTAATGGCAGGTCACCCAATGGTGGGAAAACCCACTCCACAAAGGACCATCTTCTCTCATAAGAACCTGCCCATCATTTAAGATCTGCAGCTGAGGCCCTCAACAGAGAGAGGGGAAAATACCAAACAATCACCACCATTCATGTTGCCATGACGAGGATATACTATGGTGGAACTCTGCACCCAGTCACATTGGACCAACATCCATATAGAAATATCAGACAGGGAGCCCAAAATTCAGTTGAAAAGGTGCACAGCATGGGGCTATATTGTCATACAAGGAAGAACTCTGGATGGATGGCATTGTGGAGAATGGGTACTGTGCACCAGAAGAAAACATGCTGGACAAAGTGCCTGGTTCCAGAATATACTTTTTTTTTTTAACCAGAGAGAAGGTTAAAGGTTCGGAAGCTGCAGCTCGTGCAAAATGCAGTGGCGAGATTGATTTTGGGAACCAGAAGGTTTGACCACATAACACCTGCTCTGGTCTGCTTGCACTGGCTGCCTGTATGTTTCCGAGCCCAATTCAAGGTGCTGGTTTTGACCTATAAAGCCTTACACAGCTTGGGACCACAATACCTGACGGAACGTCTCTCCCGACGTGAATATACCCGGTCACTACGTTCAACATCTAAGGTCCTCCTCCGGGTGCCTACTCCGAGAGAGGCTCGGAGTGTGGCAACGAGGGATAGGGCCTTTTCGGTGGTGGCCCCCAGACTGTGGAATGATCTCCCTGATGAGGCTCGCCTGGCACCAACACTACTATCTTTCCAGCGTCAGGTTAAGACTTTCCTCTTTGCCCGGGCATATGGCGGCATATCCTAATTACCCACATGTTTAGTTTTTAATTGGTTTTTAATGCTCTATGTGTGTATGTTCTGTGTTTTAGAGTTTTAAATTTTGTATTCTTGTTTTTAGCTCAATTTAAGAATTTCTGTAAACCGCCCAGAGAGCCCTGGCTATGAAAGCGGTATATAAGTGTAATAAATAAATAAACAAATAAATAAATAAATAAGGTCTTTTCCATTGTGGTCTCCAACTTTGGCCTTCCCTCCCTAGGGATGTTCACTTGCCACCTTCATGAATGTCTTTTAGCTGCCAGGTCATGACCATGTTACCCTCTTGGATGCTTAACTGAAAAGTTAGGACTTAATTAGCATCATGCTTCTAGGCAGGCCTGGCTCTACCATTAGGCAGAGTGAGATGGTCACCTCAGGCGGCGGATGATTACTGGTGTGCTGGGGCCGGTCATGACAAATCCATGGCCATTGCCCTCGGTTGGAAGGCAGAGTTCCAGACAGGCTCCCTTCACCCCCTAAACTAGCCTGCTGCCTCAGCTGAAGTGGAGGATGCTGTCCAATCACTAGTGTATATTCAATTGAAGTAAGATTCAATTGCAAGTCTGGTCAGCTTCTGTAGATGAAGTGGAAGAAGTGGCACCACCTTGCCCTTGGCCTCAGGCAACAAAATATTTTGGGCCTTCCCTGCTTTCAGTTCCTTTTTGATTTGTTGGTTTTATCTTGCAGTGCCATTTTAATCTTGTTTTAGTATTTGTATTGTTAATTGTTTTTAAGTATGGGCATATTGTTTTATTGTAAGCCGCCTTGTAGATTCTATGAATGGAAAGGTGGTTGAAATTCCCATAACAAACCAACATCCACTTTCAGGACGAGCATGTTTTGTTCTCCAACCGAGAATCCCTTTATCATGGTTAAGCCATAGCTGCATCATACGGCTATTTGAAGAAGAATCCAAATGTTATTAGGATGAAGCACACTTTATTGGATCATTATACTGAAGATTGTTCAATGTTTTACAAACTGCCCCACCCCAAGATGATTATATTGCCAGTGTGGGTTGAGTGATCCTTGCACAACGTTGCTGTGTCAGAAGCAGGGGGGCTTGAGCCTAGTGTAGAAATCACAAGCTCTACCCTTACAAATGTTTGGACGTAGGATTGAAGGTGTCTTAAACTAGGGTGACCATATGAAAAGGAGGACAGGGCTACTGTATCTTTAACAGTTGCATAGAAAAGGAATTTCAGCAGGTGTCATTTGTATATATGCAGCACCTGGTGAAATTCCCTCTTCATCACAACAGTTAAAGCTGCTGGAGCTATACTAGAGTGACTAGATTTAAAAGAGGGCAGGGCACCTGCAGCTTTAACTGTTGTGATGAAGAGGAAATTTCACCGGGCTCCCCATATATACAAATGACACCTACTGAAATACAACTGTTAAAGATACAGGAGCCCTGTCCTTCTTTTCATACGGTCACCCTACTTAAACCAAGATGGGCCACTGGTCCATCTAGCTCAATATTGTCTACACAAGGAATAGCAAACTTTTACTCATTTATATTGATTTATTTACAATATTTATATACCGCTCCACATCGAAAGATGTTGTATCCCTCTTTTGTATCTGGTCCTGCTAGGCAGGACTCCTGCAGCTTTAATCGTTGTGATGAAGAGGGAATTTCACCAGGTGCTGCATGCATACAGACGACACCTTCTGAAATTCCCTTGTTCGATACAACTGTTAAAGATACAGGAGCCCAGTCCTCCTTTTCATACGGTCGCCCTACCACGCAGTATATGAATAGGTGTTTTGTCTGATTAGTGCTTGAATCCTTCATTCTCAAGGCAGTCTTCCCCAACCTGACACTCCCTGTGGCTGATAGGAGTTGTAGTCCAAACCATCTGGAGAGCACCATGTTGGGGAAGGCTGCTTAGTGGTGGGGGTGGCTATTGGATCAAGGCGTAAAGATCAAGGCACTGCCGGGATATCAAAACTCTGCTTTGTTAGTAATTACATGCTGCTGCCAGGCTCTAATTGTGGCAAATAAAAGTTTGCTTCCCTGGAGGATATTAGTCTAACAACCCAAGTGAGAGCAGCAAATTAGAGAACAAACAGCAGCCCCGAGGCTTGCGTGGGCCGGGGAGGGTGCCGTGCAGTCAACAGATCTGTGTAGTAATGAAGCACTGGGATTAGGCAGTGGCGGTTAATGTAAGGCAGGGCTGCTTATTAAGAGCATGCACAGGTGTCTGGCTGGCGTTTGTCTGTATCAGCATTTGAAAAGCAGGTTGGCAGTGAATCATCCACACTGGCGTTATGAGTCTGATTTAAAGTATCTAGAATCTGGGGGATGCCCAGCCTTCAACATTGTGCTACAACCCAAGAATTGCAAGTTTCTCCATGGGGTTGTATTCCATAATTACGGATCACAGCAGCCTTCTCCAACTCTGCACTCTCCATGTGTGTTGGAGTAGGACTCCCATCATTCCTGGCCAGCCCAATCAATGGGGTTTGGGTGCATCTGGGGTAATGGGAGTTGTAGTTCAACATATCTGAAAGGCATCAAGTTGCGGAAGGCTGGATTACAGGATGCAATGTGTTGGAATCAGGCTTAAGGCGCAATCCTGTGCACGTTTGGAGTAGGACGGCTTGGGACCACAATACCTGATGGAACGTCTTTCCCGACATGAACCTACCAGAACACTACGTTCGACATCTAAGGTCCTCCTCCAGGTGCCTACTCCGAGGGACGCTTGGAGGATGGCCACAAGAGCAAGGGCCTTCTCTGTAGTGCCCCTCCCCAACCGTGGAACAATCTCTCTGAGGAGGCCCGCCTGGCACTGACATTATCATCTTTTCAGCATCAGGTTAAGACTTTTCTCTTCCCCCAGGGATTTAGCAATATGAAATGAGTCTAGGTCTGTTTTTTTAGGCTCAGAGTTTATAATGTGGTTTTAAATGTGGTTTTACATGTATGTATATATTGTATGTTTTTGTGGTTTTTAATTTTTGTATATTGCTTTTATGTCTTAATATTATGTAAACTGCCCAGAGAGCTTCAGCTATGGGGCGGTATACAAATGCAATAAATAGTAATAATAATAATAATAATAATAATAATAATAATAATAATAATAATAATGTTTAGGCAGAAAAAAAGACTGACAACTCAGCCAGCCATTCTAGGAATTGTAGTACTTTTTCTGTTTAAACATGTGTACGATTGCATCCTTTGTCATACTTAGAGCAGAACCACTGAAATCATTTGGACATGACTAATTTAAGTCCCGTTGATTTCAGTGGGTTTGCTCTAAGCATGACTGGATCCCATGCTGGCTGTTTGCCGTAATAAACTTGATTGATTGACAGGATCCAACCCATCCAGGTTTGTGTTTTGTGTCAAGGTCTTTGCAGAATTCAGGGGGTGGGCGGGTTTATTTATTTATTTTATTCTACCAAAAAAATAGCACTCAAGGTAATTAGATGTGGCATTGATGATGGGATTGCCTCTAACAACAGGAACCCCACCTTCAGTTTTTTCTGCCTTATCCCTGTAATATTCAGCAAGAAAACCAATGTGATATGCCATAAACTTGGTGCGTGTTTCTTGAAATAAAAATGCTTAGGGAAAATAACAGAAAAGAATCTGAAATAGATTAAAAGGAAGGAATAGATTCTTGTTTGGAATAGATTGTTCGGAATTATTATTATTATTTATTTATTTATTTATTTATTTATATAGCACCATCAATGTACATGGTGCTGTACAGAGTAAAACAGTAAATAGCAAAACCCTGCCACATAGGCTTACATTCTTATAAAATCATAATAAAACAATAAGGAGGGGAAGAGAATGCACCAAATAGGCACAGGGTAGGGTAAAACTAACGGTATAAAGTCAGAGCAAAATCAAGTTTTAAAAGCTTTAGGAAAAAGAAAGGTTTTTAGCTGAGCTTTAAAAGCTGCGATTGAACTCAAATGTTCTGGAAGCGCGTTCCAGGCGTAAGGGGCAGCGGAAGAAAATGGACGAAGCTGAGCAAGGGAAGTAGAGACCCTTGGGCAGGTGAGAAACATGACATCAGAGGAGCGAAGAGCACGAACGGGGCAATAGTGTGAGATGAGAGAGGAGAGATAGGAAGGAGCTAGACAGTGAAAAGCTTTGTAGGTCAACAGGAGAAGTTTATATTGGATTCTAAAGTGAATTGGAAGCCAATGAAGAGATTTCAGAAGTGGAGTAACATGGTTAGAGCGGCGAGCCAAGAAGATGATCTTAGCAGCAGAGTGGTGAACAGAAACCAACGGACTGATGTGAGAAGAAGGAAGGCCAGTGAGAAGAAGGTTGCAGTAGTCCAACCGAGAAATAACCAATGCATGAACAAGAGTCTTGGCAGAAGAGACAGACAAAAATGATCGAATCCTGGCAATATTATACAGGAAGAAACGACAGGATTTAGCTACTGTCTCAATATGAGGAATAAAGGAGAGCGAGGAATCAAATATAAAGCCAAGACTACGAGCTTCCTTGACTGGAGTAAGCGTAACATTATTGACAGTAAGAGAGAATGGGAGGTGAGGAGAAGGTTTAGGAGGAAAAACAAGCAATTCAGTCTTTGCCATATTAAGTTTCAAACGACGATGAAGCAACCAAGCTGAGATATCTGAAAGACATGCTGAGATACATTCTTAGGGATGGCTGATCATTGCTGTTTTCTCAGTGTGAGTTAATGGGTGGGAGATGATTAGCAATCTATTTGCATTTTGAAGGAAATCATAGAATCATAGGATAGCAGAGTTGGAAGGGGCCTACAAGGCCAATGAGTCCAACCCCCTGCTCAATGCAGGAATCCACCCTAAAGCATCCCTGACAGATGGAGGGCTACAGGTTCCCTACCCTCATCTAGTCCAATGAAGGACTACTCCACATTTAGCAAAAATCCTCGCAGCCTTACAGGGCCTTTATCTTCTGGAGTCTTCGTGGGTTTAATGATCGGCACAATACACATGCTCCCCACCTTATTTTTGCCAGTTCCTTCCCATAGTTTTCATTTATACCGCCAGTAGATGGTGCTGATTTATTGTGCAATTTTAACTTATTAAAGTATTTTGGGGTTTTATGAAATGGCAGATTCCCACTTGAAAACAGTGGGAGAGGCATCAGAGGTTGCTGATGTCATGAAAAGGACCCACAAACTTCCGTGAGTGGCCATTCACAAGCATGTAATAATTCACTCGTTTAGAGAAGCTCACTTTCTCCAAGGTCTGGTGGGTAATCCACATGTTGTTGGACTACAACTCCCATAACCCCATGAGCATTGACCATGTTGGCTGGGGCAGATGGGAGATGTGACCCAGCAACATCTGGAGGGCTACAGGTTCCCTACCCTCATCTAGTCCAATGCCCTGCTTAATGCAAGAATCTTGCTTTCTCCTCCAAAGGAAACCAAGTTGTATTGCTGCTGGAACATCTCAATCCCATAGGACAGTGGACAGCATACCACAATATCATCATGACCTTTTTTTGGGTTGAGAAACCCATTTTACTTGTTGGGTTTCCAGATCTGAAAGAATTAGCATTCTGACCTTAACATGTATTGTATCAGGATAGGCAACCGAGTGTCCTCCAAATGTTTGGGACTACAACTCCCATAACCCATGACCATTGGCCATGCTTGCTGGGGCTGATGGGACTTATAGTCCAAAACATCTGGAGGGCCCCAGGTTCCCTGCACCTGCATTATGTCATAGTCTGCTGTTTGGGAGGGATGGAAGGGTTAAGAAACTTCTGATATCAGTTCAAGAGCTTGGCCTCAAAGGAGGACAGAATCCTTATGGTGGATCCTCTGGGAATCACACTTGCCAGAGTCTGATGAGCCACAAATTGGGTTACAGCTCCCATCAGCAAGGATGACAGTGGCTCCTTGTTTCTGCTCTTGTCTCCGTGGTCAAGGTAAGGAACTGGAGGCCCAAGGAGAAGAGTTGGGATGTTGATGGCGATCGGCGTATAAATTATTTTTTCTGGAATAAAGACAGAGAAATATCCCGCTTAGCAAAATGGAAGGTGGGGTCTCAGATCCAGAAACACAGATCTATCTTAGCCCTTGTGCTCCAAATAACTGGGAGTGGGGAGGGAGAATCTAATCTGCGGCAATATTGTCTTGTCAGCCTTCTCTCCTTTCCAAGCATCTCGTCCCCTTACACCTATTATTTGGGCCAAGAAAGTAGGCGAGGGAGATACTGTGATGGAAAAATGCCCCCGCAGCTAGTGTCTCCTCTGTGTCCTATAAACTTTAATGTTGGCTCTGGTGGAGTCATCAACTGCACTCCCATTGATCTGAACAAAGCTGGGATCCCCAATTTACCGTGCAAAAGAAGCAGCATCCAACGCATCCTGCAGTGACAACTGCAGTCACTGTTAAGGAGATCAGAATGATCCCCCAGAACTTCAGTGGTTGCTCAACTGGGCCATGTGTTGTCGTCTCTGTTCCTGCAAGGAAAGAAAGTGAAGGGTTGTATGAGAAAGGCACCGGTCGATGCTGGCCTCTCTGATATGGGCAGTTCTTAGGTCTTTGGGCCCAGAGACGGAAGCCACTGCCAGGTGATCAGCTTGGAGGGCCCAGTCAATGCTGAACTTCCCCATTGTTCTGATTGACTGAGAGCCTTTCCCACTCTGGTGCCTTCCAGGATCTGCCTTGCCCAAGAGGAAGGGACCTTCTGCGAGAAGGAGGGCCGGCCCTATTATTAGGCAGAATTAGGCAGTCACCTCAGACAGCAGATGCTGGGAAGGATAGCTGCCAGGTGTTGGTGGAGGGAGCTGTGGCCCATGCTCCTGCCTTGCGCCCCTAAGCTAGTCTGCTGCCTTCACGTGTAGTGGAGAAAGCTGTTCCATTATCACAAATGAATACAGGTTCAACTCCCAGTCCAGTTGGGTTTTTCACATGGAAGGGAAGAGGGCGCCATCTTGTCCTTTGCCTCAGGGAGCAAAGTGACTTGGGCCAGCCCTGCGCCAGAGGGAGGGCTCCACTCACAAAAGGTCCCTCTGCCTGATTTTTAAGGATCCCTCTTCCCCAACATCACAGCTCATCCCATTCAGCAGGGTCTCCTGACTCTTCACGTAGCATTTTCAGAGGGCTGGAGAGGCTGTCATGAGAAGGAGGGGGGCTGATCCGGTTTAAATCTGGTTCAAACCGCTGTCCATCGGCCAAGTGGACTGGGAGAGAAGGGAATTGAAGTCCCAAACATCTGGAGGGCACCAGGTTGGGGAAGATCACTGGATCAGCTCAGCATCTTCACTAGCAAGGAAGGGTTTTCTGCCTTTTCAACCTACCATTCCTGACTTCTTTCCCCCTCTGCTATTCTTCTATTCTGTCCCCTCCTCACTTATCTACAGACTTCAGTTCGCCTTTATTGTCTGATTTCAGAGAATACTTTTCACATTGGCCTGTCTATCAAAGAGCCCCTGAGTATCTCCTTATGCATTGTAGATGATTTGGGGCAGGGGCTCAATTCATGTGAGGCACCAGCCTCTAGGTCAGTTGGGCCTCTCCATCACCATTTAGATCTCCCTACTAGGGATGGTCAGAAGAAGGTACATCTTCAGACGTTTTGGACTTCAACTCCCAGAAGCCCCTGAAAGCATGACCTATAGTCAGGAGTGCTGGGAGCTGAAGTCCAACGCACCTGGACGTCTACTTTCTGCCCAACCATGCACAATTCCGCAGATGCATAATCTGAAAAAAATATCCAACAGGACTTGTTCTTCCATCACCTTCTGTTTGTTTCAGCTCTGTTGCTAGGTCAGCACCCTCCATACCTGGTGAGGTTGTATCCGTTGCAGCATTGGTTCCTGTCGATGTGGCCACAGTACTGTTCATTGGGGATATGTTGTCACTTGTGCGTGATGGCTGGGGGCTAGTAGTTGTCAGAGATGAAACTGTGGTAGAAACCAACGTTGCGGTAAAGATGGCTGTGTCGGTGGCCTCTACACGTGGTGCACCATACATTTTGTAGAACAAACTTCCTGTGGTGCTCTTGCCTGATAAATGGATGAAAATGATAGACAAGTGAGGAAAACAAAACACATCCAAACAGGAAAGAGGAATCCAGACAACAATTATTAAGTTGCTGATTCTTCCTGCTTTTCCATAATTATATCTTTCCCTTCTTGACCCATGGCATGCACATTCACAACCCATTTTGTGACAGCGTAAGACATTCACAGTGGGCCTGTTCAGACAACCTGCTAAGCCGTGTTGGTTAAGCATTTTGAGCTAACCGTGATGGCTTAGCCTGTTGTGTCTAGGCCATTTCCCCTAACTATGGTGGCTGCATAGCCATGGCTTAACCGCCTTCACTAACTATATGCTGCAAAAGGGTTAGTGCCTAACCATGGCTTAGTGTGTTGTCTGTCAGCCTCCTGTGGTTAACCTTGTGGTTAACTGAGTGCTGCCTTAGATCTGCCATTAGTGCTGCCATTAGAGGTGTGAATAAACTTGCATAGATGGTGGCTACATGGCTGCCTTTTCTGTAAAAGAATTTTCCGCAGAATAACGACCCACCATTTTTACGCAAAATGGCAGCTTGTTAAGGGTCTGGCTGGCTGTGCGGTGCTCTCTGGGCACTCACTGAACTGTTTTCCATCCTCAGAGGGTAGCAGGCACGGTTCTTTCCAAGCTGGCTGTGAGGGGGCAGATCTCTGTATTCCCCTTCTGAGGTCTGAGTGCTGTCTCCGACCTCGGAAGGGTTTTTTTTTTTTTTCTGAGCAAGCTGATGGTCCCTGGGACCCTCTCCCAGGGGCTGCAGGGCTGTTCTCTTAGAAATGGAAACAAATGAACAAAAAACGACAACAAGAAATCTGTACATCAGCTAGCAGGATACACACTTGCCATGGTGGTGCGAATTCTGCCTTTGTCTCTTGTAGCTCTGCTTGTGATGCTGGCTATGGCAGGTGCAGTCGTGGCGATGGACCTATGGGCTGGCCGTGCTGTGACACCGGGAAGTGTTTTGGCCTTTTCAGTTGCTGCTGCTGTGGTGTTCCCTCTGGACTGCAATGTGCTAGTCTCTGGGGACGGTGTACTGCTGGCAGATATATTAGTAGTCCCTAATGAGAAAAGAAAAGGCCCTCCTTTGAGAAAGAACGATTAAGCTGAAATAATATATTTGCCAGTGCTCATTTGGGGGTGAGGGGTGGGGGTGGGCTCCTTCATGAAATCCACAAGCTCCAGCCTTGGCTCTCCCCAGTTTTAGCCAAATCATGCTCCCCCTTGGACCCTTCTGAAAATAGTAGCCACGGGTACTGTCACAAAATAGAAGAGACCCAGGGTCTCTTCTGCTCCCCTCTCTAATTCAAGCACTGATATAGCCAATAGGGTTCCTATCATTTTTTGTTTTACTGACCCCTTTCTTGTATCTTTAACAGCTGCCTGACACAGAGAAATCTAGCGGGTGGTTTCCTGCTCTGCCTCCCGACATAGAGATAAGTGGTGGGATAAACATCAACTGCTAAATTTTCTTATGTTAGGCTGCTGCTAAATGGAGCAGGAGCAGGAGCAATGTAAAGGGGACGACATCACCAAAGGCCTATCTAGTTCAGTATCCTGTTTCCCACAGTGGACAACCACATACCCCAATAGGAAGCCCATGAGCAGGGGGCTGCCTAGATGGTCTGAAAGCCCTGCAATTGGTTCACGGTGGCGCTGCATTGGTTATACGACACAGCAGCCACCTCACAGCCATCGGGGGGGGGGGGGCTTTCCTGCAAAACTGCAATTGAAAGGAGTCAGGGACTTACCCCAACTTTCCCCCCAGAGTGAGGTGAGTATGGCACATCCGCCGTCTCTCCTTATTCCGGAGTCACGGTGGAGGCGTTCTCAGGAGGTTGGCGACCCCTGATTGGTCGCTGTCCTCCTGGGCAGAGGGTAGGGTGTGTGCCTGGCATGCCAATGGCCACTGGAAACTTGCACCCTCCCTTTGTGCCAGAATTAGCCGGTGTAACCCCACTGCAGAGAAAGAATGGGGTTTTGCTTAAGGCGGTGGCGGCAGCCTGGCGGAAGTCTTAATTCGTGTGTTCTTAAAAACAATGCCAGAGACAATTCTTTTAATAGTAGGGAACACAAATATGAATTAGTTTATTCTTAGAACAAATATGAAACATTGATAGATAGACTAGGAGTGGAGAGATAAACTAATGTCATCAAGACGTCTTGGAGACTTCTCATCAACTGTCGTCAGGAAACATAACTAACACAGAGAGTATTTAGAATCAGGAAGCAAGCCTGAGAATTGCATCATGGGACACACAGAATCTTCGGTTAAAGAGATGCTAACCAGTCAAAATGACAACATAATACAAACACGTCTCTAACTAATTAACTATCTGATTCTCTGCTGCGCTCCTCCCTTCTGACATGCTGAGTTTCTTGCACACTCAATGTTGATTACATCTAAGGCAGTCCCCAGGGGACATGAGGGCAATAGCACCCTCCCATTCATGTTCCTGCTGCCTCTGGTTCTGGAGGTAGCACACTAATAGGCGTTGACAGCCTGATCCTCCATGAATTTGTCCCCGTTCAAAGCCATCCAGGTTGGTAGCCTCCACCACATTTTGTGCCTGCAAATTCCATAATTTGAACTATGCGCTGTGTGAAGAAGTCACACAGTAGAGCTCCGGCTATTGGGCGGTATAGAAATGTAATAAATAAATAAATAAATAAATAAATAAATAAATTCCTTTTATCTGTCCTGAATCTCCACTCAGCTTCATTGGAGGCTGCTGCTTCCCAGTCAGCTTCTCTCTATCCACTTTCTTCACCTGATGCACATTTTTATACACTTCTATCATGCCCCCCTTCTTGCCTTTTTTCTAAACTATTCCCTTCAAGATTACTGTAGGGAATGACATTCTGACGATGCAGAAGGGCATTCGCTCCCCCCGCCCCCGGCCCTGTTCCTGTCCTTAGCCCATTTAAAATGGATTGTCCGGCCAAACTTGGTTCAGCTCTTTTTTTATTAGAAATATATCTATCTATCTATAGTTAAAGAGACAATGAGCCACATCTCATCTCGGTCGAAACGCGCAGCTCCCATCGCTTCTCTGTCGTCGCTCCGATATCGCTTCCTGAAAACAGGAAGTAATTAGGCCCATTCAGTCTGGTAGGAGAGAGCAGGAACTGGACTTTTTTTGTGTGCAGCGCAAACAAAGGCCAGAAGGGGCGGAAGATGCGAGAGAGGCAGACAACGTCATGTGAGCAATCTGTGAGTGCCCAGTAACAAATGTGCAGTAAAACACTAATCAGATGGAGCTTTTATGGAATGTCCCGGGACATTAAACCCTATCCAACGAGTGTTTTATTGCACGCTCGTTACTGGGCACTCACGGAGTTGCTCAGGTCCGTCACATGACGTCGTCTGCCTCCCGCGCCCCTTCCGCCCCTTCTGGCCTTCCTTGTGTGACAAAAAAAACCCTCATTAAGTCCGATGGTTTTTAAACTTGGAATTGCTGCTCTTTCCTGCTGTGTGCAAGAGAAGCAGCGCCGTTAGAACAGCGGACTCAATGGGCCTCGTGCTCGTTCTGTACTTCCTGTTTTGAAAAGAGGAAGTAACTGAGGAACGAAAACACGGGCGGAGAAGCGAAGGTAGGGAGTGTGTTAACTTCCTGTGTGATGGAGCTTTTTGTCTCTTGTTTTTCACCGTGGCATTTTGGATGCTTTCCAGTTTTGTCTGACTCTGGAGGCTTTTATGGTGCCATTGTACTACCCCGTTCATGGAATTTTGTGTGGGGTCCTGGCTACATCATCTTCCACTTGAAATCCTCCCCTATATTCCCTCTGCTTTATCCATCTTTTTTTCCTTATGGCAGAAAATCCAGTAAGAAGAAAAAGGCAGAGCAGCCGCGCGAAGCCTTCTGACTCCAGCACTAGGAGCCCTTCTCTCTCTCTCTCTCTCTCTCTCTCTCTCTCTCTCTTTCTTTCTTTCATTATATACCGCCCCACAGCCGAAGCTCTGGCAGTTTTCTTCTTGGTGAATGAGCTCTCCCCTGCCACATAAAATAAATGAATTTTCCAACCAATTCTATCTATAAACCAAATCAACAACATCTCTTACGACACTGCCGTCTAGTGGACAATGCTCCTTATTTCTGCCTGCTGCCAGCAATTTGCCAGTTTTTTTTTTGTTGAGAATGTTCAGATTTTTCTCCAACTCTCAGGTTGTTGTGGGGATAAAGGATGCGTGTGAGTGTATGTCATCCTTGAACCCCTTGGAGAAAACACTGAAAGAAAAATGTCATAAATAAATAAAAGATTTATCAGTGATCACATTTGACAAACCTTGCATATATCAACAGTATTTTAAGAAAACAACTTAAAAATCAAGATTTCTTTTCTTAACTATAACACAAGAGTAAAAGAAATTACTCTACTTCTCCTTTTCATCAGGTGAGGCCGTGGATGTGCTGAACTGTTGCCTGGCTGCGACAATGGACTGGATGAGGGCTAATAAACTGAAACTCAATCCAGACAAGACTGAGATGTTGTTGGTGGGTGGTTCTTCTGACTGGATGGTGGGTGTTCAACCAGTTCTGGATGGGGCTGCACTCCCCCTGAAGGTGCAGGTTCATAGCGTGGGGGTTCTCCTAGAACCATCTCTGTCACTTGAGGCTCAGGTGGCCTCGGTGGCATGGAGTGCTTTCTACCAACTCCGGTTGGTGGCCCAGCTACGCCCCTATCTGGACAGGGATAACCTAGCTTCAGTTGTCCATACTCTGGTAACCTCCAAATTAGATTACTGCAATGCCCTCTACATGGGGCAGCCTTTGAAGATGGTTCAGAAGCTGCAGCTTGTGCAAAATACAGCGGCCAGATTGATAACTGGAACAAGGAGGTTCGAACATATAACACCAATTCTAGCCCGCTTGCATTGGCTGCCTATACGTTTCTGAGCCCAATTCAAGGTGCTGGTTTTAACCTATAAAGCTCTACATGGCTTGGGACCACAATACCTGATGGAACGCCTCTCCCGACATGAACCTACCCGTACACTGAGCTCAACTTCTAAGGTCCTCCTCCGAGTGCCTACTCCGAGGGAAGCTCGGAGGATGGCAACAAGGGAGAGGGCCTTTTCAGTGGTGGCCCCCCGACTGTGGAATGATCTCCCCGATGAGGCTCGCCTGGCGCCAACGTTGTTATCTTTTCGGCGCCAGGTCAAGACTTTTCTCTTCTCCCAGGCATTTTAACAGCATTTAATAACGTTAAGTTTGTTTTTAATGGACCCCAGAATTGTTGTTTTTAAATGGATACTGTTGTTTTTATACTGTTGTTCTTATGTTTTAAATTTTGTATACTTTTAATGTTTACTGTTTTTAACTTTTGTAAACCGCCCAGAGAGCTTTGGCTATGGGGGGTATATAAATGTAACAAATAAAATAAATAAATATAATCCCATTCCTCTGCATGTTTACTCAGAAGGAAGTCCCACTCTGCTCAACAGGATTAACTCTTAAGTAACTGCATATTGGATTGTAGTCTTCCTTATATGGTACTTTGAACCCTTCCTCGTGATAGGATGTTCTATCACAGCGTGTGATGTGCCAACTACTGTAATATTCTCATTAGCCTTCAAACAAATCTTGGGAGAGAAATTCTCACTCAGATTCTCCAATTAAGCTGCCAAAATGCACATGTACATAAAATTCAGTGTAGGCTGTTGGCTGCCATGTCAGTGGGGCTGTGAATCCTCTCTGGGTTTCAGTCAGAACCAGCCAGAATTCTAAAGGAGCTATCCAAAGCACTGAACCCATTAGGGGGGTATAGGGTTCAGCACCCTGGATAGCGCCTTTAGAGTTCTGACTGAAACCCAGAGCAGATTCACAGCCCCACTGATATTGGAGCCACCAGCCTCCACTGGTAAAATTTCATTCGCGCTCTCTCTTAGAGAGGCAGGGATCTTCCATATACCGATTCATACCATTGGTCCATTTAGGCTTGTCTGGGGGAACCTGTAACCCTCTAAATGTTATCAGTCTCCAACTCCCATCAGCCACAGCCAGCATGACTGGCGATGGGAGTTGTAGTCCAATGGCATCTGGCAGACCACAGGTTCCTCATCCCTGCTTTACACTGGCTGCCAGCTCCTCTCTGGGATTTCTGACGGGATTCTTTTACACTCCTCCCTGGAGATGCCAAGGATTGAACCTGGGACCTTCCGCATGAGAAACATGTGCTCATCCACTGTGCTGAAAACAGCCCAAGCTCTGCAGTATCTCTGTACGTGTTTCCTATAACTCCCATTATTTTTCCTTTCCAGATCATGAGAAAAAAAAAAATCAGAGAGGAAGCACATGTTTTTCTCTCTTCCTGCGGCATGCCAATTTCTGGATTTTGACCCCTCCTTGACTCATTCCAGGGCCTCACCCTACTCATAGAATATAGCAGCCCTGTAGCCAGTCTTCCTTGCTAGGTGGGGCAGCCATGTTTCTAGGTGGGGTAGATGGGGGAGGGAGTGCATAGTGCCAGCAAACTCCCCCCTCCCACCACTCACTGATGTGAGGGCCAGGCCGGGGGAAGGGAAAGACACCAACATTCCTCCTTTCTTCTCCACCCAGAAAACAAACTCCTCCATGCTACAAGTTTAGGGAAAGCCAGAGGAATTTTTTTTTTTAAGGTGTGTTTGTAAACTCCTCCTTGAGGGTCTCTCCTTCTAACCTTGTTCTTGACCTTTAGATTTTCCAGCACTTGTATAGAACAGCAACCAGTTAAAAACTTTCCGCCTGATTGTCCAACTGGGGGAGATCTACACTACTGCTTTTAAAGCGCTTTAAAGCACTTTGAAAACGTTTTGAAAACTGTATATGCAGTGTGTTCTGGGCCCAAACAGTTCTCAAAACTGTTATAAAGCGCTTTAAAGTGCTTTAAAGCAGTAGTGTAGATTGCTATATAAAGTACTAACTAAGCAATTGGAAACTTAACTAAGAAACTGGATTTCTTTTTAACTGGTTGCCAGGATGTTTTTTTCTACCGAGAAACCCTGAAAAGGCCTCATGCTGAACTGCACAGATTGGGAAAATCTGTGTGGCCAACACAGCCAGGTAAATGTAGTGTATATAGCAGTATTTCTATTCCTCTGGGGCTGTTTTTGTCCTTTGCCATCGAGCACTCAAGAAAAAGAAGAAAAATTAGCCATTATGATTCTGAGTATAAGTGAGTGCTTTAAAAGATTAAAAGGTAACTTAGGGCAGATATTTTTTTTAGATCACTTTCAGTTATCTCTTTATTTTACCCTTCAGCAATAAGCACCCAATCTTGCGCTACACATCTTAAGAACTGCAGAATAAACAAACTTCTTACTGCAAGCAAACAAACATGCTTATTTATTGCTGGTTGGGTAAAGAACACAACTTGAAACGGCAAAGGCTGACCACTTAAGTAATTAAAGGGTGATTGTGATCATGAAAAATCCACCCTCAATCAGGAAATGTCTTGAGTGAACAGATTTTTGGGGACTCTTCTATTTATTCTATAGATGCAGACTGTGTCATGTCATAAATCAAAAAGACAATTTAAAAAAAAAACCCAGGGGCGGCAAGGCACAGTTCTTGTGCGAGAGGTGAGGTGAATCCATTTGCCCCACCCTGGCTACAGGGCTGTATAGTATAGTTCAGGCCTTACAAGCCATGACGCCACCAATCCAACCACATATTGTAACCTCCTAGGTGCATCATGGAAGGTTGAGGGCCGAACTGCACATCACATTAAATGTCTCGTGCTGATGGGGGCTCTTTTCCTAAGGATAATTGCCACGGGAAGGTGGGCGCAACAGTGTTTGTGGGGATCATGGCTGGGGAGGGAAGTATTAAATCTCCCTTCCCGGTATGCCACGGTCCCAGGGGGCTGTTTATACGCTATGGAAGCGGCACTGTGCCGATTATACAGCGCAGCAGCCACCTCGAAGCCGTCGCAGGGTTTTCCAAAGCAGCCCCATAGTTTAAAAGTTAGGGATTTACCCTGACTTTTCAGGATGGAGCGAGGCGAACACGGCCCTTTGGCCATCTAACCTCGCTCCAGCCTCAATGCAGAGGCATGGCCGGGTGGATGGCGACCCCTGATTGGGCAGAGGGCAGACCGGTGAGCCAAATGCCTGCTGGAACACCCTGCGCTGACTTCAGCATGGGGAGAAGAGTTTTCCTTTTGCCAAGGAACCTTTTGCATCTCATGTTTTAAAGGGGGTGGGGGGAAGGTGGGGAAAAGCCAGGGAGGGACGGGGGCAGCGGCTGTAAACCCTGCACTCGCTCCTTGGCATGAGTATTCCCCGGCACAACCCCAGAAGAGTGAAACAGTGGGATTTGGGGGGGATGCAGCACCAATGCTGTCTTGACAACCCCCCAACTGAGTGAAAATTGCAATCCCTGCATTCAGTACTAATTTAAAAATGCCAAAAACAGAAAGGAAAAGAGTAATTCTAATATTTTACATTCTTTGGGAATACAGAACAAGCCTCTTCCGTGTGAAGCGAATCGGATGGCACTAATAGGTATGGTAATCCTACATGCGTCTCCCAGCCTTGGGCACATGTTGGGACTATTGAGATTAGAAGCAGTGTAAGAGTGTGCACAATGTGCTTAATGACCAATAAAGCCACCAGGGCCTATAAAGCTAAACTCAAGCGGCACAATTCCACCAGCACGCCCATCATTCACTTAGGACCTTCCAGGCAAGTACAAGGGGCCCTTTAGCTTTATCTAACTGCCGTATAACCCAGGTAGAAGGGGAAGCTGTCGGGCATACATGGACTTCACCACCCACCTTTTCTACAGATACCTTCTGCTCCCCAGGACAGGCAGGGAAATGGCTTGTTTTTCGCCCTTAGCCACTTATGGGCATGGCTGGTGTCAAGGGTGGGCTCAGCCCGGCTCTTGTCGAAGGGCCACACACTATCAGCAGCCCACGGAAGAGCCTCCTGGAGTTGATCCTCTGTTCACAGTTATGACCTGCTTCAGACCACTGCAGTGGCAGGAAGGAGGAGAAGGAGATGCCCCCTGCCTGCTTCCTCCCTGGCTCTCTGTCTGTCAAGCAAATAAGCAAGTGGAAGCAATGATGAGAAAGAGGAAGAAGAGCAAGAGCAGCTGGTGGCAATGGTGGTGAGAAGGTAGACTCACTAAGGGAGAGGCACCATTGAGATGAGAACGTAAGAGGAGCCCTGCTGGATCAGAGCAAGGGTCCATCTAATTCAGCACTCCATTCATACAGTGGCCAATGAGCACTCCCAAGCAGGACATGAGTGCAACAGCACCCTCCCAGCCATGTTCCCCCGCAGTTACTGGACATAGGCTTACTGCCTCTGATACTGGAGGTAGCACAGAGCTATCAGGAGTAGTAGCCATTGAGTGCAGGACACAGAATAATGGGCTCAAGTTACAGGAAGCCAGATTCCAGCTGGACATCAGGAAAAACTTCCTGACTGTTAGAGCGGTAAGACAATGGAACCAGTTACCTAGGGACGTTATGGGCTCTCCCACACTAGGGGCATTCAAGAGGCAGCTGGACAGCCATCAGTCAGGTATGCTTCAGTAGGCTGACCACATGAAAAGGAGGACAGGGCTCCTGTATCTTTAACAGTTGTATTGAAAAGGGAATTTCAGCAGGTGTCATTTGTATATATGGAGAACCTGGTGAAATCCCCTCTTCATCACAACAGTTAAAGCTGCAGGTGCTCTGCCCTCGTTTAAATCTGGTCACTCTAGTATAGCTCCTGCAGCTTTAACTGTGGTGATGAAGAGGGAATTTCACCAGGTTCTCCATATATACAAATGACACCTGCTGAAATTCCTTTTTCTATGCAACTGTTAAAGATACAGGAGCCCTGCCCTCCTTTTCGTATGGTCACCCTAGCTCTAGGGTGGATTCCTGCATTGAGTGGGGGTCGTGGTTTGGACTCGATGGCCTTATAGACCCCTTCCAACTCTACTATTCTATGATAGCCTTCTCCTCCAGAATTTATCTAACCCCCTTTTAAAGCCATCCAAATTGTCCAAAACCTGGAGCTAGCACTGCTTATGAGTATGCTATGGCAGCAGCACCGGAGGAGGGGGAAGAAGAGGAGGAGGAGGAGCAGAAAGAAAGGATGCCCAGGCCCCGTACTCTTTCCTTGATCCCCTCCCCAACCAATCCAGTTGCTGACCACCAATCTAGACTCCTGTTCAAGTGGCCTACCTGCAAAGAAGACAGAAAGCAGCAGGAAGGTCAGGTAATTGACTCCCGGTGCCAGAATCCATAGCGGTTTCATCTTGCTGCTCTACCAGGTCGAACAAGAGGGAGTGCTGCCGTGTCCGCTTGCTTCTGAATTCTTGGCATAGAAAGAAAACGAATGATGATTGGGCTACTGAACTCACTGTGCCTATCTGTGACGTCTCCGCCTGCATACCTTTGCCCTCTTGTGTTTCCCTGAGGTGTGGCTCCCTCGATGATGAATGATGGAAGTACATCAATGGCCAGAACACATTCCACCATCACGTCCATGCTCCAGAGGCCTGGGCTTGCAGGGAGAGATCCTGTTAGTAACAGCAACAGGTTTAAGCCGTGTGACAGTGCAGTGATAGCAAGACACAGTCCTTTGGCTCACGCTGAAGTTACGGGGAAGGTGTGACGCATTGCTTTGCAACTCTGGAGGCAGGGGAAACTCAAGGAGTGGAAAGCATGTCCCATTCATTGTTAATGTTCCATAGCGATTGAGAACACCACACCATTTCTTCTGCATTTCCTCATTTTAGCCCTTTCTTTTCATGCACACAGCCATATGTCATAATTCTTCCTTCAATATGTGGTCATTAGGGTATACTTGGAAAGAGCCTGTTGTTATCTTCCTCATTCTACCTATTATGATAAAATGGCCACTCCACTCCCCACCCCCACCCCCACCCCGGCTGCCAGCAAGGCTCCTGTGCCTTTAATAGCAGTGTAACTTCAATAGCAGGTGAAGTTTTTACTTGTCACTACCCTGGAAAACAAGATTTCCGGTTCTGGTAATGTCATTTTTAGCCTGCACCTCCGGTGTTGTTCACTGCCTATGCCTGAAACTTGAAGTTCAGGCATTTAGTAGACAAAAATGCCTCTCTTTGTGCTGATCAGTTGCCCATCTTGTTGGGATATCTTTCACCTTTTGAATTGTTGCCTTCATCAGCACCTGTGACCCTCCAGATGTTGTCCAGATCAGCCCCAGACAGCAGGGCAATGGTCAGGGCTGATGGGAGTTGTACTTCAACAACATCTAGATTCCTGACAGAGGCTGAAAGTAATAGTAGTGTGAATTTGGCCAGAGATGAGGAAAATAACTTGAGTTTGGGATCTGGCTGGGGGGGAAATGCTGCTAAGAGGTTGTTGGTTAGCTGTCAGGACTTTGGAGGTCTGGGTTGATTCACCTCTAGGGACTGCCTGTGAGCCTGCTTCCTTCCCTCCCACTTACCCAGGCATCTGGTTGAGAGAGGCTCCGGGCCACTTCCATTTCATTATATATTAATATATATATTAAAAAAGCTAAAGATATGCCAAGACAGAGTTACAAAAATGGTGGTATATTTTAAATGTTGTACCTTTAGCAAATTAACACTTTCAACACACATGCACACAACAATGCAATAATTTGTAATACAGGTTCCTTTTTTATTATTTAACTACTGCTTTTCCAGCTTTTTTTCTGTGCAAATTCACCAATTATTCTGGAAAAAAATAGGTTCCTTGGCATGTCATAGTTTATGCCAAGCATAGTAAGGCCATTCAAACGATCTGATCCCATAGTTGAATGGTATATTGAGAGACCGTTCACCTGCATATTGAGAGACTGTTCACTTGCAGCTGCTGATGCGGGTAGACTGAGAAAAATGCTCAATGCAACAGCAGCATTAGGAAACACACTAGTGAGTCCAAATTGGAATATCTCTTGTGGCTCTGTTCAGATGCACGTGAAAGGTGGGTGGGTAGGGTTACTACAGAGATGGAAGGGGTAACAAAACCATGCTGCGCCCCATGATTCCACTACCTACCCACGCATCCTGCCACACTCTGCATGCAGAACAGAAGCCCAGCAGCAGCTCCATTGAAAAAACTGAAGAAACAAAAAAGGCTGCTGACCATAGAGAATCTCCATCATTGCTGGAAGTGGCGGTAGCTTTTGCTGGTGGACTCTATGGTCACCATCATTTTTTTCCAGCTAAACAATGAGAAAAACCCCCATGGAGTTTCCCCCAGACAACATGGGATTAAATGGGCAGCCTGCTAACCCTCCTGCAGCAGGTGGGGAGATCCATCATGGGAGTGGGGGTGGAACAGCCACCACATGACACGCTAACTAGGGTGACCAACTTGCCAGTTTCCCCTGGAAATCTCCAGGAGTTTGGGCCCTCAGGGAGGCTCCAGGGGGAATTTTCAATTTATTTTAAAATATCTTATTTATTTATTTATTTATTTATTTATTTATTACATTTTTATACCGCCCAATAGCTGAAGCTCTCTGGGAAAGTTGGGGGTGGGGGACAAGCTGGGCATGGTTTTGCTGGGCCTTGTGTCACTCCTGGAAGTCCCACCTTCTTGTGTGACATCCGGGAGAGCTGAGGAAGCTGCCACTTGCTTGGTGGCTTCCCTGAGTCTCCCAGACATCACGTGAGAAGAGGGACTTCTGGGAGGGTGGTGAAAGCCAACATTCGCTGGCTAGCCCATGTACTGACGTGCCTTCCTTGCATTTCAACTTGCTGCATCCTGATGTATTTTGGATGCGGGTTTTCTGTAAAAAAATATTTTGATGTGATGCTGGTGGCTGATGGGACTAACAGAATATTTGTAACTTTTTCCTGTTGCCATAGTCCTTTAACTTCCATAGCCAGTGGTGTATATTTCTCTCTCTTTTCCTCTCTCCTTTTCACAACATTTTTGTTATTAGGTATTGCTATGTCAATGAGGTAGTTGTGTTTATCTTTTTTGTTTATGACTGTTATGTCTGGTCGGTTGCAAAGTATTGTCTTGTCCATATGAATTTTGTTCTCCTTTTTCATTTCTAAAATATGGTCACCCTAAAATTAACCCAACATGGATTGCATTTTTGGGCGAACCATGGTGGGTTAGCGCATCGTTTGAACAGGCCCTCTGTGAATGTGAGGCCCTCCCCTCCCCACTGTGATAGGCCCTGCACTCACCCTGTATATTTGTAAATCAACATGTATACACCAAGAATATTTATTTATTTCAGAGAATTTCTATAACACTTTCCATTTATTAAAGAATAAAATCCCAATGTGTTCCACAAGATTAAGTCAGGATAACCCCCCCTCCAAAACCCAATAAAACCTTAATAAGGCAATAAAAATATTAAAATAACCTGGCCAACAAATATGTCTTATGCTGCTGGCAGAAATGCTCCACACTAGGAGCCTGATCTCGATGGGAAGATGTGACGATAAGGAGCCTACCATTCGAAACTTGCCTGGAATTTCCACTCAGGAAAGCAGGGCGTGTGAAACACAGAGATTTGCTCAAAGCCATATACAGCTATGTGTGCTAGCTATAAAGCTATTGTCGCAAGTTAAAGGAACAGGAAGAAGGGATTGGGCCAGTGATTATACAAGTTCAAGGACTTATTCAAATTAAGATTGTTCTTAAGTGCTCTCCACTCCCTTCGGCTTTGCTTGACTTTGCCAATTCCCCACATTCTTTCCTCCTCTCATCTTTGAGTGGAGAGCACTGTGTAGAGAGAAGACTGCAAGCACACAAAAAGGTGTACAAAAGCAGGCAGTCTTGCTTCACCTCCCCTCTATGATCAAGGAGGACTAAAACTGGAGCATGTGTGGTTCAGTGACTAGGGGGCTGCCTCTATGGTGCCAGGTTGCTGCCATATTAAACAAAACCCTGCACTTTCTCTGTTGCGGGGTGGCGGTGGCTAGTCCTGATGCAGAGAGAGGGTGCTGGGTTTCCAGCAGCCATGCAGCTTGCTGGTCTGCCCCCTGCCTAGGCTTCCGGTGACCAATCAGGGGTTACCTTATGCCTGGGAACACCTTTGCATTGACACTGGAGCAAGATGAACCGCCCAGAGAGCTTCGGCTATAGGGTGGTATACAAATGCAATAAATAAATAAATAAATAAATAAAGGCTAGATGGTGGAAGAGCCGTGTTTGCCTCACTCCAGCCTAAATACAGAGTTTTGTAGGAAATCAGGAGCTTTGTAAGAAAGTCCCGCAGTGACTTCAAGGTGGCTGCTGCGTCGTATAACTGGCGCACCGCAGCGCATCCTCTGCAGGGCTTTCAGAGCGTATAGACAGCTTCCAGAACAGCAAAGATAAACTATTAATGGATTTTTCACATTATTAGAAGTGATTTACTAGCAGTTGCTCTCAAGTGGTTATGTTCATGCTTCAACATTAACTGTGTGGGTGACATCGGGGCTCTGGGATATACTTTGCACGAAGGTGCCACAAACAGGCCTATTGTCATAATATAGGGCAGGGGCGACAAATCTTTTTCATCAAGAAGGCTGAATTCCATTTCAGAGGGCTTCTCTAAATGAGCTATTTACAGCACACTTGTGACTGGCTATTCACAGAAGTTTCCAGATTGATTACATGACACTGTAAGCCTCCAGTGCCTCTCTCATGCTTTGGAAGGATTCTATGGTTCTAGTAACAAAAAGCCCCCCCCTTTCCATTTCAGCATGAAAAGAGGAAATTGTGCTATAAGAAGAGGAAGACCACAGTGCCATCTTATGGCTGTCTAAATGAAACATATAGAACTCCTGGTTAAAGGAGGGGGAAGGGGAGCGGGGAAGGGAAGGGTGTGTAAAGACAGCCTGCCATGATTGTGGGACAAAAATGGAAGCAGAAAGCTGCAGTAAAGTTGTTTTCCCTGGTGTAGGAATGCTCAGAGAAGTGTATAGACCAGGGTAGGTGAAGTGATATGTAAAAGTGAGGAGCAAAGCTAGAAAAATTCAAAACACTCATCCCTACCGCAAATTCCATTATTACCAATGTATAGTAGGAAGCATGTCTGCTCAGAAGTCAGTAGAGCATGCTTCTCAGGGCAAGGCTCAGAAAGAAGCACTCAGTAGCTTCCAGCCTCTCTGCTGCACAGTGAAAAGCATCTTTCTTTGATCAGCAGCTGATTGGAAGAAACTGTTTTCCCTTGCTAATGACTGAGAAAAGCAACCTTTTTTTTTAGTGCTGAGCAGGAAAAAAGCAGTTGTCTCTGATCAGTTGCTGATTGGAGATAAGAGCTTTCCCCTGTGGGGTACAGGCTAAGGAAAGAACCTGCCAGGCTGGATGGGGAATTCTCATGAGTCTTATCAGGCACATTGGGGGGCGAGGGGGAAGAAGGTCCCCCATCCCTGCTATAGAGCACAAAGGGGGGGGAACAGGGATGTTGATATTGATGAGGCCATACATCTCACTATTGAGATAGTTGTCATGTCTGTGTTGGATGTATTCTTTGATCCTAGCTAGTATTCCAGAATGCCCTGAACGAATTGGTGTCTAGTCCATTCCAGGCTTTTATCAACTTGCAGTGGAGAGAATATTCTGGGAGGAAGAACTAGACGCATGCACGGTACTTGAGGACTAGATTTTATGTTAGTTGTATGGCATGCAGCCAGGCTGTGTTTTTTTCTAATTAATTCTAGATGTGACCCCCTCTCCCATTTTATCAGGGCCACAGCATGAGGAGAAAGGAGGTTTGAACCTTCCTTCCCCAGCCGTGATATTAACAAAAATCCCCTCACTCAACTCATGTGGCAATTAGATTTAGTGGGAAAGTCCCCACTTGTGCCAAGGGAAGTTTTTATACTAAGGCTAACTACAGCCAGGGCAGAGGTTTTTTTTTATAGTTCATTCCTTTCCCACAAGCATCAATGGGAGGGAAACAGTTATTGAAAGAAAACACACACCTGGAAAAGGACAGAAAGAAACAAAATCTCACTCTTCTCTCCCTCCCCCTGTGCAGGTGTGAGTTTGGCACAGCTTTGGATTCTCTAGAGTTTACTACTATGTCAGAGCAACCCACCCCAACCAATGGGATTGCTCTGACTATTTTACAGTTTATTTGGCATCAAGCCTATTTTTAAGCCTCGCACAGTACATTTTATTTATTTATTTATTTATTACATTTTTATACCGCCCAATAGCCGAAGCTCTCTGGGCAGTTCACATTGGGGAACAACCCCGAAAACAATTACCAGGCCATGTCAATAGAACAGCACAGAGACAGCACAGGTAAAGAATTGTTCTTTTTATTTATTCAAAACTTGCACACATAAAATACCTTAGAATAAATACATCAAGGGTCTAAATCGTACATTCTGGGAATACATTTATTTAACCAGTCCTATTACTAAAACCCAGGGCTGATCAGCATTTTTCATCCTATTTTATTATTAGGATATAGTGACACCAAAGGTTATTCAATGAAACCTTGGCTGTAAACCGCCCAGAGAGCTTCGGCTATGGGGCGGTATATAAATGTAATAAATAATAATAATAATAATAATAATAATAATAATAATGACTTGATGGCTTCATAGGCCCCTTCCAACTCTACTATTCTATGATTCTAATCTATGATTCCAGGTTTTCCCATTTTCTGGATCATCACCATGCTGGCTTGGGATAATGGGAGTTGTAGTCCAACACATCTGGGGAACACTGGATTGGTGAAAGCTAGAGCATGCTGGCTCTTAATACACCGTCAACCACTGGCTTGCTGCTAGACGTGGCCTTGCGCCTGTAGGATGTGATCGTACTTACTAGGGGTGTGCACGGACCCCCCCCGCTCCACTTCTCTTCCAGATCCGCAATTTGCAGATCGGGCCGCTTCGCTCCACCCCCGCTCCGCCTATGTCCGCTCCGCTGTGCTGCGGAGCTCCGGATCCGGATCGGAGCTCCGTTTCCCCCCCCCCATAGGCTTGCATTGAAAGCTAAAAAAGTATACAACTTTTTTCTGTTAAAGTTAGAAACCTCAAGTTTGGCACCATGACACCTCATGGAGGTATACACACGCAAGCCAAGTTTCAAGCCAATCCCATCATCCCCTGATTTTTGGGGAATTTTTGAAAATCAGGCACCCCATTCACACCCTTTTCGATAGCTCCATCAATTTGCATGTTAGAAACCTCAAACATGGCACCATGATAGCTTATCCAGGGATACACATGCACGCCAAGACTCAAGGCAATCTCATCATCCCCTGATTTTTGGCGGGGCTCTAACCTTTTAACTCACCCCAAATCAAGTCCCATTTTACAACTACGTCAATTTGCATGTCAGAAACCTCACCTTCGGTCCCATGACAGCTTACCCATGTGTCCACATGGATGCCAAGTTTCAAGCCAATCCCATCATCCCCGGATTTTGGGGGAATTTATGAAAGTCGGACACCCCAGTATCTGCAGACAGCTCAATGGGCCCATTTCAAAGGAAATCCCAACATGCCATGAATTGGGGAGTAGAGATAAACCTAAATATGAATCTTCTTCCACACTTGAAAAATTGATTTGGAACTTGAGCACAGGAAGGACTTCTCCCCTGAGTCAAAGCAAGACACACAAAACCATCCCTGCGAGGTGGGCAGGGGAGGAGGGAGGGAAGGCAGGCAGGCAGCAGACATTTCTGTGGGCACAAGGAAGTGAGCCAAGGATAGTTTCAAAGCCAGTAATGCATATAAAATGGAATAAATAAATAAATAAACAAACAAAGGAGGGGTGGAATTAAAAGCAGCAGTGTTGCTGAATAAACAACAAGAAGAATTTTTTTAAAAAGGCTATATCTGTCTTTTACCAGTAAGAGGGGAGTGGACGTGCCCAAGGGGAGTGGGAGTCATCTGCTAATTTGACTGGTCCTGTCTAGGTACAAGTCTTTAAGAAGCAAACGATCACTTCAACTCATGATAGGCATTCTCTCCAGTGATTTACCTTTGGAGGGCTCTGATGGCCCTCCAAGGACAGGAGAGTGCACTGGGCACATCCACATGCCCTAGGGGAGCTCATCCCCTTGCACCACATCTATTCAGTTGTTCCCCAAAGTTAGGGTGGGTAGCAATGCTGTGTTTTCTGTCTCTTATTATTGGCTTAGTATATGATTTCAGGTTGTGTTTGTGCATTTGGTGGGGCTGCTGTTTTAAAAAAACACTGGGAAAAGTCCGTTCAGACTAAGAAAGAGAAGTTCCCAGAATCCCAAGTTACCCGTTTTGCCTATCCCCTCCTCCAACTTTGGGATCATGTGATCATGACCGGGAGTTGACTCTGCCCCTCAGCCCTTCGAAAAAGGTATTTTCCTGCTGTTTTACCCGATTTTTCCAAAAATTCTAGCAAGCGAACCGCAGCACGCAGAGAGCTGAGAGTAGGCTCAAAATGACCCCCAGCCACGACTCTCTAAGCACAAGAAGTTTCAGAAAGATAGCTTAAAAAACAACACAGTTATCCCCTATTCTTTTCCACAATGCAATCCTATGGGCTAAATTTTTCAAAATGGCGATCGGATCGGTCCGCGAAAAGAGAAGCGCTCCGCGTATGGGCGCTTCTCTTTGCCGTGCTTCTACGGGTCCCCGGTCCGCTTCTACTCTGCCTCTGGGCAAGGCGGAGCAGGCCAATTCGCTTCTGATTCTCTGATTCTAATCGGAGCGGAGCACATCCCTAGTACTTACTTAAAGGTTTCCGCCCCACCTCAAAGCAAATACGAGGCAGATTACAATTAAAACAATTGTATAGCAATGCACAAGGTACAAAAGAACAACAACCAGTGAAGTATCATGCATGGAAAAAAGACGTTACTGTAAGGAATGGTGAGTTGTCTGAGGATGAGGACTCTGGGGATGAGCAGCCACAGGCGGGACCCAGTACCAGCTTGGCTGATCAACAGCCAGCAGAGGCCTCATCCAGTGCAGACTTAGAAGAGGAGCAAACAGACTTGTTACACGTGCCCTCGTTCAAACAGCAAAGGGCAGAGAAGGAGGCGTTACGCCGATCTAAGCGGATTGCTAATAAACGCCAGCTGAACAAGGAACAGCTGTGAGGCTGAGCTGGTGTATTTAGATAGCAGTCCGCAGGCCAGAAAATCGTCAGAGCTTATCTGGTTTGCCTGGGAGAAGCTCTGGACCGTGGACCCTTGCCGTGTTCCTGTTGGATCGTTTTGGACTCTGGACTTCTTGGACCCCGTGACTCTCTCCTGCCCTTTGAAACTCGGACTGGCTTATGGACTCTGGTGACTTGCTCTCTCGTGCCTTTTGAACCCTGGATTGTTATTTTGGACTTGGCTTGGAACTTTACGTAAGGACTAGAGACTGTTCTATTGAGTGTTTAACTTCTGTGAATACACATTATTGTTTATCGTTTAAGTGCTGTGTTGTCTGATTCTTGGCGGGCTTCCCAGTCTGGGCACTCTGCCCAAAGAGATAAGTGAAAGTGGCTGGCTTCAGACCGGCTTCTTCAGGACAGAATAAGCTCTGACCAACGTAAACCAGCACTTTTTCTGTTAAGAAAAAATAAGGATGGAAAACTTTGTGGAACAGCAGAATCAGTTAGCTGCGCAGGTGACTCAGCTCACGCAATTAATCATCATGCTCCAAGCGCAAGTAAATCAGGCAACGGCTGCCCCTTCTCAGCCTCCGCCACTGCCGCGTAGGAGTAAATGCTTTGCAACCATGCCAGAGAGGTTTTCCGGAGAAAGGGGAATGCTGGACACTTTTCTTGCAAACTGCAAATTGCATTTCAAGGTCCGCCCGGAGGATTTTGTTACAGATGGGCACAAAGTAGCTTTTATTGTGTCCTTGTTGTCTGGGTCTGCAAGCAAATGGGTTACACCTTATCTCAATCAGGATAGCCCTTTGCTTGACAACCTGGATGCATTTCTGAAAGAGATGACAGCCATCTGGGGAGATCCGGTGAAAGCAGAAACAGCTGAGCACTGCATAAGGGAGTTGCGTCAGGGAAAGGGGTCAGTGGCTGAATATGCTACGCAGTTTCGTCTCCTGGCACAAGACCTGACTTGGAATGACAGTGCACTTCAGTCACAGTTTCGTTATGGCCTGGCAGAGGAGCTGTTGGACGAATTGGCATGCTCAGCACCGCCTACATCATTGGCTCTGCTCATCGAACAGGCCACCCGGATGGATGCTCGCTTATCAGCTCGTCGTTTGGCACGAAAAGGAACAACAGGCTGGAGAGTACAGCCAGTGGTGGAGCCAGCAGCAACACCTGCAGTCGTGGTCTCGCCTTGTACTGGGGAAGAGCCCATGCAGCAGGGAGCTGTAAGAGCACGTCTCTCTGCAGCGGAGAAGCAGCGAAGGAGAGCGGCTGGCGTGTGCTTATATTGTGGACATGGGGGGCATTTTGCTCGAGTCTGCCCTGCCAAAGGACAGAAGGGGTCTTTGTCGGGAAACGGGACTTCCCAGGCTTAGGAGGGGTCGCTAGCCTGGGAATTTTGGGGGCAGAGGCAGGTGTGCCTCATGCAGAACCTAGAAAAGACCCTCTACTGGTCTCAGCAACGTTGTCAGAGGAGCAGGCTCAGGGGTGTGCAGTGGGAGTTATGGTTGACTCTGGAGCATCCAGCAATTTTATGGACTGGGCATTTGCTTCCCAACACAATTTCACACTAGAGCCGCTGGCAGAGCCGAGGCAGGTGGAGACAATTGATGGGCGACTTTTAAAATCAGGGCCAGTTACGCACCAGACCACTCTGTTGAGGCTGGAGATCCAGGGGCATGTGGAGCGTCTACGTTTCTATGTGGCAGCGGTACCACATTTTGCAGTGGTTTTGGGGATGCCATGGCTCACGCAGCATGATCCCCATATCTCATGGGGTCGGCGGGAAGTACTTTTTGCTTCACCCTATTGTCAAGAACATTGTTGGCCAGAGCAGGTGCAGGCAGCCGTGGCAGTGGTTCCAAGATCCGCGGCCGCAGATCTTCCAGCAAAGTACGCTGAATTTGCGGATGTTTTTGACAAAAAGGAGGCGGATAGGCTTCCACCGCATAGGCCATACGACTGCACCATTGATTTGTTACCAGGGGCCTCTATACCAGCAGGGCGCATTTATTCCCTTTCAGAACCAGAGTTGGCGGTTTTACGGGAATTTTTGGAGACCAACATACAGAAGGGGTTTATTCGCCCTTCTAAGTCGCCTGCAGGTGCACCTGTATTCTTTGTACGCAAAAAGACAGGGGATTTGCGTCTCTGTAATGATTATAGAGGTCTGAACCGCATCACAGTGCGTAACCGCTACCCCTTACCATTAATTCCAGAACTTTTGGAGCGCCTGCGACATGCGAAGGTTTTTACCAAATTAGATCTTCGCGGGGCCTATAATTTGGTGAGAATCAAGGAAGGGGACGAGTGGAAGACTGCTTTTCAGACCAGATATGGGCACTATGAATATACGGTGATGTCGTTCGGATTATGCAACGCCCCAGCTGTATTTCAGCATTTTGTTAATGACATTTTCAGGGACTACCTGGATCGCTTTGTTATTATTTATCTGGATGATTTTTTGATTTTTTCCCCCAATCAGGAGGCGCATGATGCTCATGTTAAGGCAGTCTTGCAGAGACTTCGTGAGCACAGGTTGTACGCAAAATTAGACAAATGTGCGTTCGACCTCACGGAAGTGGACTTTTTAGGTTATAAGATCTCTGCAAGAGGAGTGGCGATGGATCACGCCAAGGTCGAAGCGGTCCTGTCCTGGCAGTCTCCTAGGACTCGAAAGGAGGTGCAGCGCTTTTTGGGTTTCGCGAATTTTTACCGGCGCTTTATTCCAGAGTTCGCGACCCTGGCGGAACCCATCACCCAGTTGCTGAGGGGCAAGACGGGGTTTCGGTGGACACCGGCAGCACAGGTAGCTTTCGAGCAGCTGAAGCAGCGGTTTACGGCAGCCCCAATTTTGCAGCATCCAGATCCACGTAAACCGTTTGTGGTGGAGACGGATGCGTCAGATGTCGCCGTAGGTGCAGTTCTGCTGCAGGCAAGTACAGCAGACTCTGGGTGGTTGCCTTGTGCGTTTTTTTCTAGGCAGCTTACTCCACCAGAAAGAAACTACACCATCTGGGAGAAGGAGCTCTTGGCAGTAAAGGCGGCCTTCGAGGTGTGGCGTCATCTGTTGGAGGGGGCGGAGTATCCAGTAGAGGTTCGAACCGATCACCGGAATCTGGAGTATCTACAAACAGCCCGGAAGCTGACACAAAGGCAGAAGCGCTGGGCTTTGTTTTTTGGGCGTTTCAACTTTCGGTTGAAATATATTCCTCGGGCCCAAAATCGCCAGGCTGATGCCTTGTCCCGCAAGCCAGAGTATGCAGCGCAGACGGAGAGGGAGGTGCGGTCAACGATCCTGCGACCCGAACATTTTGCAGCAGCGCAGGTGCCCCCGACTTTGAGGGAACAGATTCGCCAGGTGCAGGGGCAGGACGCGTTGGTGCAGGAACAGGCAGCAGGAGGGGCCAAGGCACCGTTTCACATAAGAGACGGGCTCCTATATCACCGAGGTCGTTTGTATGTGCCAGCAGGGGTGTGTAGGGACTCAGTGTTACAGCTGTGCCATGACAGCCGACCGGCCGGACATTTTGGCATATACAAGACTTTGCACCTGCTATCTAGAGACTTTTGGTGGCCGAGGGTGCAAGCAGATGTGGCTCGGTACGTCCAGAGCTGTCCGGTGTGCCATCGGGCAAAGGACATAAGGGGGCGACCGGCAGGCTTGCTACATCCGTTGCCTACACCTGTGGGTCCATGGCGGGTGATTTCAATGGACTTTATTACAGACTTGCCATTGTCTGCGGGACACACCACTATATTTGTAGTGGTCGATCTTTTTTCAAAGATGGCACATTTTGTCCCGTGTCCAGGGTTACCAACCGCCCAGGAGACTGCTCGGTTGTTCGTGGACAATGTGTTCAGGTTACATGGACTGCCGGAGGGGATTGTCTCGGATCGGGGAGCGCAATTTACGGCACGTTTTTGGAAGGCGGTGATGCAGGTTTTGGACATCAAAGTGCATATGTCATCAGCCTTTCATCCGCAAACAGATGGCCAGACAGAGCGGACAAATGGCACGTTAGAGCAATACCTCCGATGTTACTCTAACTATCAACAAGACAATTGGGCGGGGTTGCTTCCCTTGGCGGAATTCGCCTATAATAATTCTGTGCACGCCTCAACGCAGCAGACACCGTTCTTTGCAACCAGTGGTATGCATCCACGGTGGTTTCCGGCGGTGGTGCCCGCTACCAAGGTTCCTGCAGCAGACCAATGGTTGCAGGAATTACAGGCAGTGCAATCCATGGTGCAGGAGCAGCTGCAGGTGGCCAAAGAGGCCTACAAGGTGGGCGCTGATCGGAGGAGGCAGGAGGGTCCGGCAATCACGGTTGGTGACTGGGTGTGTTTATCAACACGGAATCTTCCACGGCATCGACCCTGCCGGAAGTTGGATGCACGTTTTATGGGTCCATTTTTAGTAACAGCACAGATTAATCCGGTGGCGTTCCGCTTACAGCTGCCTCGGACTTTCCGGATTCACCCTGTGTTTCACCGTTCTCTATTGGTTCCAGCAGCAGGGGTGAGGCCGGATGCTGGGTCAAAGGCTCCTCCAGTCCCAGTGTTAGTGGATGGGGAGGAGGAGTATGAAGTGGCACAAGTCTTGGACTCACGGAAACATCAAGGGCGTTTGCAGTACTTAATTGACTGGCTGGGTTATGGGCCAGAAGAGCGCTCCTGGGAGAATGCTGGGGATGTGCATGCTCCTCTCTTGGTGCAGGACTTTCACCTTAACTACCCTTCCAAGCCAGGCCCAGCTAGGGCGGCAGGAGGGGATTATGGAGAGGGGAGTAGTGTAAGGAATGGTGAGTTGTCTGAGGATGAGGACTCTGGGGATGAGCAGCCACAGGCGGGACCCAGTACCAGCTTGGCTGATCAACAGCCAGCAGAGGCCTCATCCAGTGCAGACTTAGAAGAGGAGCAAACAGACTTGTTACACGTGCCCTCGTTCAAACAGCAAAGGGCAGAGAAGGAGGCGTTACGCCGATCTAAGCGGATTGCTAATAAACGCCAGCTGAACAAGGAACAGCTGTGAGGCTGAGCTGGTGTATTTAGATAGCAGTCCGCAGGCCAGAAAATCGTCAGAGCTTATCTGGTTTGCCTGGGAGAAGCTCTGGACCGTGGACCCTTGCCGTGTTCCTGTTGGATCGTTTTGGACTCTGGACTTCTTGGACCCCGTGACTCTCTCCTGCCCTTTGAAACTCGGACTGGCTTATGGACTCTGGTGACTTGCTCTCTCGTGCCTTTTGAACCCTGGATTGTTATTTTGGACTTGGCTTGGAACTTTACGTAAGGACTAGAGACTGTTCTATTGAGTGTTTAACTTCTGTGAATACACATTATTGTTTATCGTTTAAGTGCTGTGTTGTCTGATTCTTGGCGGGCTTCCCAGTCTGGGCACTCTGCCCAAAGAGATAAGTGAAAGTGGCTGGCTTCAGACCGGCTTCTTCAGGACAGTTACAAATACTGGTACATCTCCTGAAATGCCAAGCGACACAAGAACAATGACCGCCTTTTTCTGAAACACAGCAGGGGATGGGCATGGATTGTCTTTGCTGGGCAGCATACTCCGCAATTCTGCAGCCCTGACTGAGGGCTCATCTACACCAAGCTGGATATTCCACTATGAAAGTGGTATGAAAGAGGTATATAAAAGGCAGGAGCCAAGTTACTGCTTTAGAGTGCTACTGAAGTACACTGACAACTGCCGGGGCCCAGGACACATCTACAGCAAGCAGGATATAACATGATGAAAGTGATATGAAAGCGGTATGTTTCAATGGGCCCCAACAGTTGTCAGTGCACTTCAATACCGCAATAAAGCAGTAGTGTGGCTCCTGCCTTTTATATACCACTTTCATAGTGGAATATCCTGCTTGGTGCAGATGAGCCCTGAGAAGGCCTTGCTTTGTCTCCTCGTAGTTCTAGCATGCCGGATGCATGGTATGCTGAGGGGGCTCTCAGCGGGCGGTGATGACATTAAATTACAGCAGTAAGATTCAGTAGACATTTACTGCAGTGATCTTTCCCCTGCAATGACGAAAAGAGTAGATGTTTAAATCTTTTTAATGTGTTTTATCATTGTTTGTACTGTATTGGTTTTCATTACGTATGTCACCCTGAAAGCTCCAGCTACAGAGTGACTCATACATTGAACTAATAATAGTAACAACGACAACAACTGATGATGGTTCTGGAGTTGATTTTGAAGGAAAAGCAGCCATGCGGAGGCTCACTATGGCCACAGCTAGACCTAAGGTTTATCCCTGGATCGTCCAGGGGTCAAACCTGTTCATCTAGGTGACACACAGGGGATCCAGTGCTCAGGTAGGGGCGAACCCTGGATGATCCCAGGATAAACCTTAGGTCTAGCTGTGGCCTATGACTCATGCTCCTGATCCAGATCAGGGCACCACACCGGTTTCCTTACCAAAGCTCCCCCCAGTTACTATTTGCCCCAGAGTAGTGGGTAGTGGTGGTGGGGTCCTACAGGAATCTGGCTCAGTGCCCGGATCAGAATTAGAAGTGCAATCTGTCTGGAGGATACGCATCGTATGTCTGATTTCCCCCTTAAACTGAAGTGGTCAGCTTAAGCACTCATTTTTTAAAAAGCATGTTTAAAATAATGTGCAATTTGGAGGTGGAGAAAAAGGCGGTGGAGGGAGAGAACAAAGGCCCTTATCTAAACTTACTAGAGATGCTAAAACCACCAATGGAGCTTCCTTGGCAGGAAGTAGCTGATACTTAATCCAGGTTCAGCTTGACATGGTCTTTGATTGAATACAGTGATTCTTTGAGTAGACAAGAATCCATGGCTTGTTTGAAAGACACAATACACTCATCAGAAAGTCCCTGGAGGACAGGAGAAGTTAAAGGAGGATGTTTGAGGCACAATTTAAAATATCAATAAACCACCCTTCTGTTTATGTATGTCAGAGCTCAACTGGTGAAGCCATTTGCCACCTAGCAACTGGGATGTAGTGGCATACTGCTACTGCACACAGAGCTGTCATTGCCTCTTATGGGCCAACATCCATGGGTTGGCCTCTCCTCCATCAATTTCTCTAACTCTTCTAAAACTATCTACATTTAAGGGACTCTTAAAAGCATTTGCAAAAAAAAAAAAAAACAGCAGTTGGGGAAGCCCACATTGATAAAGTTTTGAGAAATCACAGTTTAGGCTCCAATTGGAGGAACAGTGGCACACAGGAGAACCTCTAGTCAGAAATGAAAACATGATGCTGGATCAGACCAAGGGTTCAATTAGTCTAGTATTCTGTTCACACAATGGTCAACCAGCTGTCGACTGGAAACCCACAAGCAGGACAAGTACATCAGGACCTTCTCGCCCATGTTCTTCAGTAACTGGTGTACATAGGCTTACTATCTCCGATTACTGAAGGCAGCATAGTGGCATCAGGACTAGTAACTATTGATAGCCTTCTCCTCCAGGAATTTGTCTAACTCCCTTTTAAAGCCATCCATGTTGGTGGCCATCCCTATATCTTTTAGTAGCAACTTCCATAGTTTAACTATGCACTGTGTGAAAACGGACTTCCTTTGATCTCTCCTGAATGTCCCACCAATCAGCTTCATGGGATAATCCCAGGCTCTAGTAGTATGAGAGAAGGAGATAGCAGAAGTGGTGGGAAAACACAGGGGGATTATGAGTGGAAGAAGATGTCATCTGGGCCCCCACCCCCAATAAAATCTCTGAACGAGGTAAGGTGATTGCAGAATTAAAGCCTCATCTGGAAGCATATAATGAAATATATTCATTATTTTTGTAATATATTTCTTAGCCAACTTTGAAGACCTTGGTCTTCTCAAGGTGGCTTACTGTATTTAAAAAAGTGAAATTCAGTATCAAATAAATTATATAAAACCATCTTTAAATGTGAATTCCTTTCAAGAGATACTTTGGAACCAAATTTTTGAGACATCTCCCCCCAACATTTGATGAGTCTTTAGATGCTTGGGAAGAAGCTTAGGCTGCAGTGGATCCACACGGAAGATGACCGTTTTCAACAGACCATGAGGGCGACGTCCATGGAATGGGTTCTAAGAAGCTTAGTCCTGTCAATGGCTGAAGGTAGAACATTCTTTGTTCCTCCAGACCTGACCTCAGAAACTCTGGAGGACACCGTGGCTTCGGTAGACAGGGAGACAGGGAGGCCTGTAGATCTCTGGATTTAGGTAATAGCAAAGCTACAGCAGAGATACCAGGAAACAAAAGCGGAGTTTGAGGGGAGAGGTAAAGCGGAAACTGCAGTATGCACAATCCGTCACTATCTAGAACCAGCAGATCTTCCATATGTAAGACCCAGCTTGTCTCAAAGACTTGTACACCCATTTTTACACACGTGGGCTCACACACCGGAAAGGCAGGATAGAACCGTCATAAGTAATACTTCTGGGTTCATGGCTGAGTTGGGGCTTAAACTGGGGACACCGCGGCTTAGACCCTTTGCCATTACAGTCTGTGGATGGAGTTTTTATTCCAAGCACAGTAGATGCCGACCTACTTTGTCAAGTCCCCACAGGACATAGGGCCAAACTAAATATGGCTCAAACTAAACATAGCTCAGCTATGCATGATTGTCTCCCCAAGTCTCCTGCAAGAATGTACAACCCTGATTCAGATCGTGACTATGGCATTTGGGGAGAGGAGGGTTTAAGCTACTTCTCCCCCATTTTCACTCACACACCCTGATGGGGCAGGGTATCAAAAAAGGAAAAGGGGAAAAAAGTCTTAATTGGAAACTTCTTTTAAACTGGGAGTGGAATTTTGTGATGAAAACAAGGTGGGTGAGGAAAGGAAGCTTAAACCATCCTCTCCCAAAATGCCATGGTGCCAGTCCAAGTCAGGTCTGTGGGCACTTACAGGTGCCATCCACGCCTTTGCTCTTGCATGAATGGGACCTCTACGGCCACCATTTATGTTGTTGTTGTTTATTCGTTCAGTCGCTTCCGACTCTTCGTGACTTCATGGACCAGCCCACGCCAGAGCTTTCTGTCGGCCGTCGCCACCCCTAGCTCCCCCAAGGTCAAGTCTGTCACCTCCAGAATATCATCCATCCATCTTGCCCTTGGTCGGCCCCTCTTCCTTTTGCCTTCCACTTTCCCTAGCATCAGCCTCTTCTGCAGGGTGTCCTGTCTTCTCATTATGTGGCCAAAGTACTTCAGTTTTGCCTTTAATACCATTCCCTCAAGTGAGCAGTCTGGCTTTATTTCCGGGAGTATGGACTGGCTTGATGTTCTTGCAGTCCACAGCACTCTCAGAATTTTCCTCCAACACCACAGTTCAAAAGCATCTATCTTCCTTCGCTCAGCTTTCCTTATGGTCCAGCTCTCGCAGCCATAGGTTACTACGGGGAATACCATTGCTTTAACTATGTGGACCTTTGTTGTCATTTATACAAGGGGGGAAATATGCAATTTCTGGAGCCCCCCTTGTGCACAACAACGGAGGCTCCAGAAATTGGGCATTTCCCCCGTTGCATTAATGGGGCTATTTTGGCCATCATTTACACAGAGGGGTGGGGAATACATAATTTCTGGAGCCCCCAGTGTGGTGCACAATGGAGGCTCCCGACAAGGGCGGACAGCTGCCAATCACTCGTCGGGCTTCGTGGGTGCTTAGAGCGTGAGTCTGCAAACCAGCCACAAGCACCTGACTGGGCTTGGGGGTGGAGATGCAGAGGAATCCACCAGACTCTCGGACTGAGTCAGGTAACCGTGACATCCCTAGTCCTGCCCAAGGGCCCTCCAAATTCTGACTGGTTGCTTCACTTTGCTGCATGGCAGGGCTGGCCCACACAATCACCCCTTACAAAACCTGATTACACTCTGCATTCTGGGACCCACCGAGAACGTTTCCGAGCTGCCCCATTTCTTACCAAGCAGCCGAGGAAACTCAGCAAGAGAGCAGCCACCACAGAGACGACGCTGATCAGAATGATGGCCCAGTAGGGAAGGCCGGTTTCCTCACTGTCTTTTTCTGTAGCTTTTGGCGTGGAAGAGAAAAGGAAAGGTGTGGGCCAGGCATTAACTGAACTATGTGCAGGCATACTCCTTCTATGGTTCATGATCATGAGATTTATTTATTTATTTATTTATTTATTTATTTATTTCATTTTTATACCGCCCAATAGCCGAAGCTCTCTGGGCGGTTCACAAAAATTAAAACCATCATAAAACAATGAGATAAGGCATTTCTTTCCACTCTCGTGGTCTACGTTGGAAATCACCAACCGGAGACTCCTAGGCCAACTCCTCTCCCCACTCCCAGGCCTACCAGAGTCTCATCCACCCAAGTGGTCAACCCAGGAGCTAGAGAAGAGTGTGAAGAGTCTGCCAACAAGATCTGCTGGCAGCCCACTGTTTGCTTTTAATCCACTGTAACTATTTTTGGTTTCATTGCAGAATTGAGATGCAAGCACTACCCAAGGAGTGTTTCTTGTCCTGCTTTTCTGCTACATAACCTCTAGGTGGCACAGTGGTACGGCAGAACAGTGCAAATACACAAGATGAAATTGCACTTTCTTTCACTTACACAATTAAATGCTGTAGTTTCCTTGCTCTAAAAAAATCGGAAAGCACAGAAAGTGTTGTTTAAAAACAGAAGTAAAACAACACTATCTAAAGAACCCATAAACAACTGTGAGTAGTGTCGCGGAAATTAAACTGGTTCTTTTACCTAATGCCCACAGATCTAAGAAAACTAGCTTTATAACACATACATCATAAAGTTTATATCTTCTTGCTTAATTAAAACCTATTTTTTTAATGTTACACTTGCTGCACTAGCTGCTGTTGAAATAACATGTCACAAGATAGTTAAACCGTTGTAGTACATTTTGTAAGGCAAGCTAACCACAACTAGGAAACAGATGGAGATGTAGTTCCTGTAGCTATTACAATACCCATTATGGTGTTTTAGTCAGAGAAGTACCTGAACTCTGTATATGCCTAGGTGCTTTGCTATTTCATTGGTTGTTGTGTTGCTGAGCTGTATTCTATATGATGATTTGGTATATTATGATTGGTAGGAAGGTTCTGCCATTGTATCCGAGGAGACCTATAAAAATGTTAACCTTTCCTGAAATTGTTGGGCAGTTCCTCAAGTCTTCTGAGACTGTCACCTTGCAGCACTGCAGGCTGCTCGTAATAAACCTTCTAAGGAAAGAGAAATTGTGTCTTGAGAGTCTTTGACCACCACTCAGCGAACCACAGGAACCCGTGGTTTCGGGTTCCACGACAGTAGGGAATGATGAGTGCACAATAAATGCCTCGGGTAGAAAAAGCTCCCAGTGCTATTGGACAGAGACCCATCCCTTGCCTACCTTTCTCCCTTTCCTCTTTAGACTGGCCCTCCTGTGAAACTATTTAGTTGTACCTGGGTGGAGTTGGGAGTTTCTGCTTGCTGCTCTGTTTTTGTTTGAGAGCAGGGATAGCTGCAGACATTTTGCTGCTTGAGGTCAAACAGTAAGTGGTGTTCGACCTCCCCCACAAATCAAGGTTGATAGTACCAAGCTCTCATAAATACCTCTACCCTCTTTCTGGGAGTTAAAATATAGGAACAGTAAATGAAATAGCAATTTGCTCCTCTTTCAAGATACTCAGAATAGGCTGCTTGAGGTGGCTATCTTACTCTGTTTAATTTTATTTATTTATTACATTTATATACTGCCCCATAGCCGAAGCTCTCTGGGTGGTTTACAAAAGTTAAAAACAATGAACATTAAAGCACAGATATACAAAATTTAAAAACCACCAAAAGTATAAAAACAACAATATCCATTTAAAACAACTATTCCTGGGTCAGTTAAAAACTCAGCATATATTGTTAAATGCTATTAAATGCCTGGGAGAAGCAGGCCAGCCCTGTTTGAGAGAAACAGTTAAAGTTCCTGACTAGTTTACGAGCTGATGTGTCCTCCGAGCCAAGGGTACAAGACATGTTTCAGCCCAGAAGCCAAATTCCACTTCAGAGAGGGGCTGAATTGGGACCCCTAAAGGGCTGAATTTGCCTCCTGGGCCAGACATTCTGCACCTCTTGGTTAATGCTTTCATGACATTTCCCAAAGAAAAACAGTCACCTCTACACAAAGTAAAATAACATGTAAGGGAGAACACAAAGCCGTCTCCATTACTTAGTATTTTTCTTCTTTTTGGTAATATTGCGAAATAAACATACCTGTGGTGGGAGTTGATGGCCAAGACGATACTGTGGCCGGTGCTCCGGGCGCTGGTGAGGTCGGTGCTCCGGGCTTTGGTATGGACGGTGCTCCCGGCGCTGCTGTGGCCGGTGCTCCGGGCGCTGGTGTGGCCGGTGCTCCCGGAGCTGGTGAGGGCGGTGCTCCAGGCGCTGTTGAGGCCGGTGCTCCGGGCACTGGTGAGGGCGGTGCTCCGGGCGCTGCTGTGGCAGGTGCTTCGGGCGCTGGTGAGGCTGGTGCTCCGGGCGCTGTTGAGGCCGGTGCTCCGGGTGCTGTTGAGGCCGGTGCTCCTGGCGCTGTTGAGGCCGGTGCTCCTGGCGCTGTTGAGGCCGGTGCTCCTGGGGCTGGTGTGGCAGGTGCTCCCGGCGCTGGTGTGGCAGGTGCTCCCGGCGCTGGTGAGGCCGGTGCTTCAGGCGCTGGTGAGGCCGGTGCTCCAGGCACTGGTGAGGCCGGTGCTCCTGGCGCTGGTGTGGCAGGTGCTCCCGGCGCTGGTGTGGCAGGTGCTCCCGGCGCTGGTGAGGCCGGTGCTTCAGGCGCTGGTGAGGCCGGTGCTCCAGGCACTGGTGAGGCCGGTGCTCCTGGCGCTGGTGTGGCAGGTGCTCCCGGCGCTGGTGAGGCCGGTGCTTCAGGCGCTGGTGAGGCCGGTGCTCCCGGCGCTGCTGTGGCAGGTGCTTCAGGCGCTGGTGAGGCTGGTGCTCCGGGCGCTGTTGAGGCCGGTGCTCCAGGCGCTGCTGTGGCCGGTGCTCCTGGCGCTGGTGAGGCTGGTGCTCCAGGCGCTGCTGTGGCAGGTGCTCCCGGCGCTGGTGAGGCTGGTGCTCCAGGCGCTGGTGAGGCCGGTGCTTCAGGCGCTGGTGAGGCCGGTGCTCCCGGCGCTGCTGTGGCAGGTGCTTCAGGCGCTGGTGAGGCTGGTGCTCCGGGCGCTGTTGAGGCCGGTGCTCCAGGCGCTGCTGTGGCCGGTGCTCCTGGCGCTGGTGAGGCTGGTGCTCCAGGCGCTGCTGTGGCAGGTGCTCCCGGCGCTGGTGAGGCTGGTGCTCCAGGCGCTGGTGAGGCCGGTGCTTCAGGCGCTGGTGAGGCCGGTGCTCCCGGCGCTGCTGTGGCAGGTGCTCCAGGCGCTGGTGAGGCCGGTGCTCCCGGCGCTGCTGTGGCAGGTGCTTCAGGCGCTGGTGAGGCCGGTGCTCCGGGCGCTGCTGTGGCAGGTGCTTCAGGCGCTGCTGTGGCCGGTGCTCCTGGCGCTGCTGTGGCAGGTGCTTCAGGCGCTGGTGAGGCCGGTGCTCCGGGCGCTGTTGAGGCCGGTGCTCCTGGCACTGGTGTGGCCGGTGCTCCTGGCGCTGCTGTGGCCGGTGCTCCTGGCGCTGGTGTGGCCGGTGTTCCCGGCGCTGGTGAGGCCGGTGCTCCTGGTGCTGGTGTGGCCGGTGCTCCTGGCGCTGGTGTGGCTGGTGCTCCAGGCGCTGGTGTGGCCGGTGCTCCGGGTGCTGTTGAGGCCGGTGCTCCGGGCGCTGTTGAGGCCGGTGCTCCGGGCGCTGGTGTGGCCGGTGCTCCTGGCGTTGCTGTGGCCGGTGCTCCTGGCGCTGGTGTGGCCGGTGCTCCTGGCGCTGTTGAGGCAGGTGCTCCTGGCGCTGCTGTGGCTGGTGCTCCGGGTGCTGTTGAGGCCGGTGCTCCTGGCGCTGCTGTGGCCGGTGCTCCTGGCGCTGGTGTGGCCGGTGCTCCCGGTGCTGCTGTGGCAGGTGCTCCCGGCGCTGGTGTGGCCGGTGCTCCGGGCGCTGTTGAGGCCGGTGCTCCAGGAGCTGGTGTGGCCGGTGCTTCAGGCGCTGCTGTGGCCGGTGCTCCAGGCGCTGCTGTGACAGGTGCTCCCGGCGCTGCTGTGGCAGGTGCTCCCGGCACTGGTGAGGCCGGTGCTCCGGGCGCTGGTGAGGCCGGTGCTGCGGGCGCTGGTGAGGCCGGTGCTCCGGGCGCTGCTGTGGCAGGTGCTCCGGGCGCTGGTGAGGCTGGTGCTTCCAGCGCTGCTGTGGCAGGTGCTCCAGGCGCTGCTGTGGCAGGTACTTCAGCCGCTGCTGTGGCCGGTGATCCCGGTGCTGCTGTGGCAGGTGCTCCGGGCGCTGGTGAGGCTGGTGCTTCCAGCGCTGCTGTGGCAGGTGCTCCAGGCGCTGCTGTGACAGGTGCTTCAGGCGCTGGTGAGGCTGGTGCTGCGGGTGCTGCTGTGGCAGGTGCTTCAGGCGCTGGTGAGGCCGGTGCTCCCGGCGCTGCTGTGGCAGGTGCTCCCGGCGCTGGTGAGGCTGGTGCTCCCGGCGCTGCTGTGGCATGTGCTTCAGGCGCTGCTGTGGCAGGTACTTCAGCCACTGCTGTGGCCGGTGATCCCGGTGCTGCTGTGGCAGGTGCTCCGGGCGCTGGTGAGGCTGGTGCTTCCAGCGCTGCTGTGGCAGGTGCTCCAGGCGCTGCTGTGGCAGGTGCTTCAGGCGCTGGTGAGGCTGGTGCTGCGGGTGCTGCTGTGGCAGGTGCTTCAGGCGCTGGTGAGGCCGGTGCTCCTGGCGCTGCTGTGGCAGGTGCTCCCGGCGCTGCTGTGGCAGGTGCTTCAAGCGCTGCTGTGGCAGGTACTTCAGCCGCTGCTGTGGCCGGTGATCCCGGTGCTGCTGTGGCCGGTGCTCCCGGCGCTGCTGTGGCAGGTGCTTCAGGCGCTGCTGTGGCCGGTGCTCCAGGCGCTGCTGTGGCAGGTGCTCCGGGTGCTGGTGAGGCCGGTGCTCCGGGCGCTGGTGAGGCCGGTGCTCCATGCGCTGCTGTGGCAGGTGCTCCGGGCGCTGGTGAGGCTGGTGCTCCGGGCGCTGGTGAGGCCGGTGCTGCGGGCGCTGCTGTGGCAGGTGCTCCGGGCGCTGTTGAGGCCGGTGCTCCCGGCGCTGCTGTGGCAGGTGCTCCCGGCGCTGGTGAGGCTGGTGCTCCCGGCGCTGCAGTGGCAGGTGCTCCATGCGCTGCTGTGGCAGGTGCTCCTGGCGCTGCTGTGGCAGGTGCTCCCGGCGCTGGTGAGGCTGGTGCTGCGGGCGCAGCTGTGGCAGGTGCTCCCGGCGCTGGTGAGGCCGGTGCTGTGGGCGCTGCTGTGGCAGGTGCTCTGGGCGCTGGTGAGGCTGGTGCTCCCAGCGCTGCTGTGGCAGGTGCTCCATGCGCTGCTGTGGCAGGTGCTCCTGGCGCTGCTGTGGCAGGTGCTCCCGGCGCTGGTGAGGCTGGTGCTGCGGGCGCTGCTGTGGCAGGTGCTCCGGGTGCTGGTGAGGCTGGTGCTGCGGGCGCTGCTGTGGCAGGTGCTCCGGGTGCTGGTGAGGCCGGTGCTGCGGGCGCTGCTGTGGCAGGTGCTCCGGGCGCTGGTGAGGCCGGTGCTGTGGGCGCTGCTGTGGCAGGTGCTCTGGGCGCTGGTGAGGCTGGTGCTCCCAGCGCTGCTGTGGCAGGTGCTCCAGGCGCTGCTGTGGCAGGTGCTCCGGGCGCTGGTGAGGCCGGTGCTCCCGGCGCTGCTGTGGCAGGTGCTCCCGGCGCTGTTGAGGCCGGTGCTCCTGGCGCTGCTGTGGGAGGTGCTCCCGGAGCTGGTGAGGCCGGTGCTCCCGGCGCTGGTGAGGCCGGTGCTCCGGGCGCTGGTGAGGCCGGTGCTGTGGGCGCTGCTGTGGCAGGTGCTCCCGGCGCTGTTGAGGCCGGTGCTCCTGGCGCTGCTGTGGGAGGTGCTCCCGGAGCTGGTGAGGCCGGTGCTCCCGGCGCTGGTGAGGCCGGTGCTCCGGGTGCTGGTGAGGCCGGTGCTGCGGGCGCTGCTGTGGCCGGTGCTCCTGGTGCTGCTGTGGCCGGTGCTCCCGGCGCTGCTGTGGCAGGTGCTTCAGGCGCTGGTGAGGCTGGTGCTCCGGGCGCTGTTGAGGCCGGTGCTCCAGGCGCTGCTGTGGCCGGTGCTCCTGGCGCTGGTGAGGCTGGTGCTCCAGGCGCTGCTGTGGCAGGTGCTCCCGGCGCTGGTGAGGCTGGTGCTCCAGGCGCTGGTGAGGCCGGTGCTTCAGGCGCTGGTGAGGCCGGTGCTCCCGGCGCTGCTGTGGCAGGTGCTTCAGGCGCTGGTGAGGCCGGTGCTCCCGGCGCTGCTGTGGCAGGTGCTTCAGGCGCTGGTGAGGCTGGTGCTCCGGGCGCTGTTGAGGCCGGTGCTCCAGGCGCTGCTGTGGCCGGTGCTCCTGGCGCTGGTGAGGCTGGTGCTCCAGGCGCTGCTGTGGCAGGTGCTCCCGGCGCTGGTGAGGCTGGTGCTCCAGGCGCTGGTGAGGCCGGTGCTTCAGGCGCTGGTGAGGCCGGTGCTCCAGGCACTGCTGAGGCCGGTGCTCCTGGCGCTGGTGTGGCAGGTGCTCCCGGCGCTGGTGTGGCAGGTGCTCCCGGCGCTGGTGTGGCAGGTGCTCCTGGCGCTGGTGTGGCAGGTGCTCCTGGCGCTGGTGTGGCAGGTGCTCCCGGCGCTGGTGTGGCAGGTGCTCCTGGCGCTGGTGTGGCAGGTGCTCCTGGCGCTGGTGTGGCAGGTGCTCCCGGCGCTGGTGAGGCCGGTGCTTCAGGCGCTGGTGAGGCCGGTGCTCCAGGCACTGGTGAGGCCGGTGCTCCCGGCGCTGGTGTGGCAGGTGCTCCCGGCGCTGGTGAGGCCGGTGCTTCAGGCGCTGGTGAGGCCGGTGCTCCCGGCGCTGCTGTGGCAGGTGCTTCAGGCGCTGGTGAGGCTGGTGCTCCGGGCGCTGTTGAGGCCGGTGCTCCAGGCGCTGCTGTGGCCGGTGCTCCTGGCGCTGGTGAGGCTGGTGCTCCAGGCGCTGCTGTGGCAGGTGCTCCCGGCGCTGGTGAGGCTGGTGCTCCAGGCGCTGGTGAGGCCGGTGCTTCAGGCGCTGGTGAGGCCGGTGCTCCCGGCGCTGCTGTGGCAGGTGCTTCAGGCGCTGGTGAGGCTGGTGCTCCGGGCGCTGTTGAGGCCGGTGCTCCAGGCGCTGCTGTGGCCGGTGCTCCTGGCGCTGGTGAGGCTGGTGCTCCAGGCGCTGCTGTGGCAGGTGCTCCCGGCGCTGGTGAGGCTGGTGCTCCAGGCGCTGGTGAGGCCGGTGCTTCAGGCGCTGGTGAGGCCGGTGCTCCCGGCGCTGCTGTGGCAGGTGCTCCAGGCGCTGGTGAGGCCGGTGCTCCCGGCGCTGCTGTGGCAGGTGCTTCAGGCGCTGGTGAGGCCGGTGCTCCGGGCGCTGCTGTGGCAGGTGCTTCAGGCGCTGCTGTGGCCGGTGCTCCTGGCGCTGCTGTGGCAGGTGCTTCAGGCGCTGGTGAGGCCGGTGCTCCGGGCGCTGTTGAGGCCGGTGCTCCTGGCACTGGTGTGGCCGGTGCTCCTGGCGCTGCTGTGGCCGGTGCTCCTGGCGCTGGTGTGGCCGGTGTTCCCGGCGCTGGTGAGGCCGGTGCTCCTGGTGCTGGTGTGGCCGGTGCTCCTGGCGCTGGTGTGGCTGGTGCTCCAGGCGCTGGTGTGGCCGGTGCTCCGGGTGCTGTTGAGGCCGGTGCTCCGGGCGCTGTTGAGGCCGGTGCTCCGGGCGCTGGTGTGGCCGGTGCTCCTGGCGCTGCTGTGGCCGGTGCTCCTGGCGCTGGTGTGGCCGGTGCTCCTGGCGCTGTTGAGGCAGGTGCTCCTGGCGCTGCTGTGGCTGGTGCTCCGGGTGCTGTTGAGGCCGGTGCTCCTGGCGCTGCTGTGGCCGGTGCTCCTGGCGCTGGTGTGGCCGGTGCTCCCGGTGCTGCTGTGGCAGGTGCTCCCGGCGCTGGTGTGGCCGGTGCTCCGGGCGCTGTTGAGGCCGGTGCTCCAGGAGCTGGTGTGACAGGTGCTCCCGGCGCTGCTGTGGCAGGTGCTCCAGGCGCTGCTGTGACAGGTGCTCCCGGCGCTGCTGTGGCCGGTGCTCCAGGCGCTGCTGTGACAGGTGCTCCCGGCGCTGCTGTGGCAGGTGCTCCAGGCGCTGCTGTGACAGGTGCTCCCGGCGCTGCTGTGGCAGGTGCTCCAGGCGCTGCTGTGACAGGTGCTCCGGGCGCTGCTGTGGCCGGTGCTCCAGGCGCTGCTGTGACAGGTGCTCCCGGCGCTGCTGTGGCAGGTGCTCCCGGCACTGGTGAGGCCGGTGCTCCGGGCGCTGGTGAGGCCGGTGCTGCGGGCGCTGGTGAGGCCGGTGCTCCGGGCGCTGCTGTGGCAGGTGCTCCGGGCGCTGGTGAGGCTGGTGCTTCCAGCGCTGCTGTGGCAGGTGCTCCAGGCGCTGCTGTGGCAGGTACTTCAGCCGCTGCTGTGGCCGGTGATCCCGGTGCTGCTGTGGCAGGTGCTCCGGGCGCTGGTGAGGCTGGTGCTTCCAGCGCTGCTGTGGCAGGTGCTCCAGGCGCTGCTGTGACAGGTGCTTCAGGCGCTGGTGAGGCTGGTGCTGCGGGTGCTGCTGTGGCAGGTGCTTCAGGCGCTGGTGAGGCCGGTGCTCCCGGCGCTGCTGTGGCAGGTGCTCCCGGCGCTGGTGAGGCTGGTGCTCCCGGCGCTGCTGTGGCATGTGCTTCAGGCGCTGCTGTGGCAGGTACTTCAGCCACTGCTGTGGCCGGTGATCCCGGTGCTGCTGTGGCAGGTGCTCCGGGCGCTGGTGAGGCTGGTGCTTCCAGCGCTGCTGTGGCAGGTGCTCCAGGCGCTGCTGTGGCAGGTGCTTCAGGCGCTGGTGAGGCTGGTGCTGCGGGTGCTGCTGTGGCAGGTGCTTCAGGCGCTGGTGAGGCCGGTGCTCCTGGCGCTGCTGTGGCAGGTGCTTCAAGCGCTGCTGTGGCAGGTACTTCAGCCGCTGCTGTGGCCGGTGATCCCGGTGCTGCTGTGGCCGGTGCTCCCGGCGCTGCTGTGGCAGGTGCTTCAGGCGCTGCTGTGGCCGGTGCTCCAGGCGCTGCTGTGGCAGGTGCTCCGGGTGCTGGTGAGGCCGGTGCTCCGGGCGCTGGTGAGGCCGGTGCTCCATGCGCTGCTGTGGCAGGTGCTCCGGGCGCTGGTGAGGCTGGTGCTCCGGGCGCTGGTGAGGCCGGTGCTGCGGGCGCTGCTGTGGCAGGTGCTCCGGGCGCTGTTGAGGCCGGTGCTCCCGGCGCTGCTGTGGCAGGTGCTCCCGGCGCTGGTGAGGCTGGTGCTCCCGGCGCTGCAGTGGCAGGTGCTCCATGCGCTGCTGTGGCAGGTGCTCCTGGCGCTGCTGTGGCAGGTGCTCCCGGCGCTGGTGAGGCTGGTGCTGCGGGCGCAGCTGTGGCAGGTGCTCCCGGCGCTGGTGAGGCCGGTGCTGTGGGCGCTGCTGTGGCAGGTGCTCTGGGCGCTGGTGAGGCTGGTGCTCCCAGCGCTGCTGTGGCAGGTGCTCCATGCGCTGCTGTGGCAGGTGCTCCTGGCGCTGCTGTGGCAGGTGCTCCCGGCGCTGGTGAGGCTGGTGCTGCGGGCGCTGCTGTGGCAGGTGCTCCGGGTGCTGGTGAGGCTGGTGCTGCGGGCGCTGCTGTGGCAGGTGCTCCGGGTGCTGGTGAGGCCGGTGCTGCGGGCGCTGCTGTGGCAGGTGCTCCGGGCGCTGGTGAGGCCGGTGCTGTGGGCGCTGCTGTGGCAGGTGCTCTGGGCGCTGGTGAGGCTGGTGCTCCCAGCGCTGCTGTGGCAGGTGCTCCAGGCGCTGCTGTGGCAGGTGCTCCGGGCGCTGGTGAGGCCGGTGCTCCCGGCGCTGCTGTGGCAGGTGCTCCCGGCGCTGTTGAGGCCGGTGCTCCTGGCGCTGCTGTGGGAGGTGCTCCCGGAGCTGGTGAGGCCGGTGCTCCCGGCGCTGGTGAGGCCGGTGCTCCGGGCGCTGGTGAGGCCGGTGCTGTGGGCGCTGCTGTGGCAGGTGCTCCCGGCGCTGTTGAGGCCGGTGCTCCTGGCGCTGCTGTGGGAGGTGCTCCCGGAGCTGGTGAGGCCGGTGCTCCCGGCGCTGGTGAGGCCGGTGCTCCGGGTGCTGGTGAGGCCGGTGCTGCGGGCGCTGCTGTGGCCGGTGCTCCTGGTGCTGCTGTGGCCGGTGCTCCTGGTGCCGGTGTGGCCGGTGTTCCGGGCGCTGCTGTGACTGGTGCTCCGGGTGCTGGTGAGGCCGGTGCTTCCGGCGCTGGTGATGCCAGAGCTGCTGGCACTGTTGGGGCCAGAGCTCCCGGGGCTATTTGGGCCAGAAAAAAAGAGAGAAAAATAAGCAAAACATAATTTTAAGGGCACTTTAATAGATCTAAAATAAGCTTGTCAATTTAAGACAGCCTTCACCAACCAGGTGCCCTCCAGATATTTGGACTTCAGCTCACATCAGCCCCAAGCAGCATCACTGATGGCCTGGAATACTGGGTATTTTAGTCCAAACACCTGGGAGGCACCATTTTGGGAAGGATGTTTTAAGAACATAAATTGTATTATGCATAACTTGATTTCCTCCTAAAAATATCATTCAAACTAGAAATATTTAAACCTAAACCTAAATTTTTTGTCTGAATAAACTATTCTTAAAAATCTAATACAGACGATAGTTTTATGAGCAAATCAAGTTATGCATAACATATTTTGGTTGATATTTTATGTCTGACCAGAGGGGATTTCCTCACCCAGAAGGTTTAGGGAAATTCCTAAACCTATTCCTATTTGTAGAGTGGAACTAAGGGATATCTGGTCTGAAGGAAAAGCTGTTGAGATTATATTTAGCTGGGAAAGATTCAGTTTAGAAATGGTAAGGTATTTTGTTGTCGCTTATTTTTCAGTCGCTTATTTAATTTAAGATGCTTTAAGCAATTTCAACCTATTATTTGAAGTGTGATGTTTACTTTTCTAAATAATTTCCATTAATGAATACATTATTTTGTATTCATTTTGAAAAGTTATCTCTAGTGATGGTGTCAGTTCTATTCCTGTGCCATAGAAACCAGGCTAATGAATTTCTTTTAGATAGACATAGTTTATTCTAGTGGAAGCAATTAATTTTTTCAAAGCTGGTGGTGAAATCTAATTAACTTTATTAAATTGTGACAGTATGTTCAATAGACCAAAGCCTCAAAATTAGGTTTAAAAAGAGAATTTTTTAATTTATTTATTTATTGTTTATTTATTTACTACATTTCTATACTGCCCCATAGCTGAAGCTCTCTAGGCTGTTCACAAAAATTAAAATAATAAAGTACAACAAATATAAAACTTAAACCACAATATAAAAGTACAATCAGAATAAAACCAAGCAGCAATGCAGAAATTTAAAATACAGAGTTAAAATAATAAAAGACTAGGATGGTAAAATGTTGAAATACTGGGAAAATAAAAAGGTCTTCACCGGGCATCGGAAAGAGTATAAACATAGATGTAGGGTGACCCAATGGAAAGGAGGACAGGGCTCCTGTATCTTTAACAGTTGTATTGAAAAAGGAATTTCAGCAGGTGTCCTTTGTATGCATGCAGCACCTGGTGAAATTCCCTCTTCATCACCACAGTTAAAGATACAGGAGCCATGTTCTTTTTTAAATCTGGTCTCTCTAGTATAGCTCCTGCAGCTTTAACTGTTGTGATGAAGTGAGAATTTCACCAGGTGCTGCATGCATACAAATGACACCTGCTAAAATTCCCTTTTCTATGCAACTGTTAAAGATACAGGAGCCTTGTCCTCCTTTTCATATGGTCACTCTAATAGATGGGACATGCTCTTCTGTTGCATCTGGTGACAGTGGAGGGATAACCTACAGTGTTTCGCTCGTATGTGGGTTTTAGATTTGAACTACATTAAGGGCGTAGTCCTATGTGGAACAACTGGCTATCTTATTTACCAATGTATAGGGTGACCATTTGGAAAGGAGGTCAGGGCTCCTGTATTTTTAACAGTTGTATAGAAAAGGAAATTTCAGCATGTGTCATTTGTATGCATGCAGACCCTGGTAAAATTCCCTGTTCATCACAACAGTTAAAGCTATGGGAGCCCGGCCCTCTTTTGTATCTGGTCCAAGAGAGCAGGGCTCCTGCAGCTTTAACTGTTGTGATAAAGAGGGGTTTTTACCAGGTGCTGCATGCATACAAATGACACCTGCTGAAATTCCCTTTTCTATACAACTGTTAAAGATACAAGAGGCCTTTTCTCCTTTTCATATGGTCACCCTGCCAATGTATCCCACTTGAAAATATATATGATCAATATATAACCCCTTAATTAGACTTCACCACAATATATGTTAGGGTGACCATATGAAAAGGAGGACAGGGCTCCTGTATCTTTAACAGTTGTATTGAAAAGGAAATTTCAGCAGGGGTCATTTGTATATATGGAGAACCTGGTGAAATTCCTTCTTCATCACCACAGTTAAAGCTGCAGGAGCTATACTAGAGTGGCCAGATTTAAAAGAGGGCAGGGCACCTGCAGCTTTAACTGTTGTGATGAAGAGGAAATTTCACCAGGTTCTCCATATATACAAATGACACTTGCTGAAGTTTCCTTTTCAATACAACTGTTAAAGATACAGGAGCCCTGTCCTCCTTTTCATATGGTCACCCTAATATATGTTAACTGCTTCCACTGGACTTAACCATCTCTAACTATAGGCATAGGATTGACACCACCACTAGAGAACCTTTTAAAAATGAACTAAAAATCAGATGTTTATATAGTGCTTTCAAATTCAGATTACACGGAAAGAAAGACTAACACTTTAAGGGCACAATCCTATGTATGTTTAGGCAATAATAATAATAATAATAATAATAATAATAATAATAATAATAATAATAATAATCCTACACCTCCCAACCAGGCATTCTTGTTGGACTGTGCTTGGAGCTATCCGATTCTTTTTCCTGTCTAAACATGCATAGGATTGCACCTTAACTAATAGTTTGATGCCCTTTCATCACAGCCAAAATCAGCTGCCTGAGGTGGCTACTTTACTCTGCCTAATGGTAGGGATGGCCCTGGAAACTATGAATTTCCACCCTCAGAGCAGTAATGGAAAAAAGGAAGGGGAAAAAACTTCTTACCTGTGAAGCTGAGGTACACAGGCAAAATAAGCCATAGCAGATGCTTGGGTCTCATCATTATTAGGCCGCCCATTGTAGCTGTAGCAAGCTTTGATGGAAGTATGATAGCCTGGAAACTCTTTCCACTTATATAGCTTCTCCCAAAGCGAAGCACCTCTCATTCAGGCACCACCTGCAGGAGTAATTCCCAAAATGTCACATTTATGAGGTTGGGTAAGAGCAGATGTGCCACTTTTGGTCCAGAGGGTGTGGCATCCCTTATTCATGTTAATGAACCATACACAAAAGGAAGGGCTCAGCCTGAGTGTTTGTAAGAGTTCATAGTCTTAATCCTCTTTGGTCGTTTCATGACGAAGACAATGAAATATTCCTCTTGACGTGAAAGGAGTGTCAGAGTTTTGTAGTTGAAGAGAAACTCAGTGAGTATGTGAATCCTTTAAAAAAAAAAATCTCAGAGATCTTTGTTTATAAACTAAATGGTTCAAGGGATTGTTATGAGGTTGAACAAGATTAAGTTCATTTCCAAGTGTGGGATTCATAAGCAAGAAATGATGAATCAAAGATTTCAATAAATATTTTGCGTGTATGAGGATGATAGAAACAGGAAGAGAATGAGAATGTACTGAACAGAGGGACTGGACATGGTTAGGGAATCCATTTTGTTCTGCGAGTTCCATTGCCCCAAACACTCACAGACTGACTTGCCCTTTCACTCTCTCTCACATGTGGAAGCACATAGATGCGCCTCCATGCACACAAACTGCAGTCCTCTGTTCTGTACTCCTAAGAATCCAGCTGGAGTACATGTTCCCTTCTGGACATCAAACTCAAGGAGAACATTAACAAACTGAATGCATCCACTGACATCTATCTGTGATATGTCTGTTATTGTGGTGAGAATGTGGTGATGGGAATGTGGTGGTGGCCTTAAAGGGGAAAGTGTGTCATCCCAGGACATTATAGAAAATTACAGAAAATCCTCCCTGACACCCAGGATAGAACAAAAACCAGGATAAATTCGGAGAAATCCTGACAATTGGTCCGCCTACCTGAGGCAGAACAGCAAACTTGGCCCCTGCAAATCTAGATACGTCTGCTGCGCACTTGCCAATTCTGCTACACAAGCAGGAATCACTGTTTACGCAACAAGGATTTAGTGCTTCATAAAGCGAGGCCTGAAACAAACAGAAACACTTGATTCCAGATTGAGACAGGTCAGCGGAGCTCCATTATGCCAGTTCCATGGACCTGTCCCTTTCTAGAAACAAGCATTTCTGCTCACTTCTGGTTTCTATCTGAAGCGCTAAATCCCTGTTGTGTAAGTGTTGAGTCCCACTGACCCTTGGGCAGCGCTGAATACTGCCCACTGTACCCAAAGCTGACCAAGTTATTTCAGCATCTGAGGCAGGAAGTCTCACAAGTGCCTCTTCCAGTGAGTACAAATATAATAAATTAAAAAGTAACCATTTGTTTCTCTGTCATGACTAAGGAGCGGGGGAGCATTTCACTTGGTCTGCATTTTTAAGTGCACCAGCATAATTCACACTTCTCACACCAATATGTCTATCAGAACACAATGACCCCAATGACTGTGCACTTCTCCAAAGGTTGCGATGCAAAAAATGTAAATGAAAATGAGCATATCAGGGAAAGTTGCATACAAAAATGCATATATTGGAGAAAGCTGCATTTTGTTGTTTATTCGTTCAGTCGTTTCCGACTCTTCGTGACTTCATGGACCAGCCCACGCCAGAGCTTTCTGTCAGCTGTTGCCACCCCTAGCTCCCCCAAGGTCAAGTCTGTCACCTCCAGAATATCATCCATCCATCTTGCCCTTGGTCGGCCCCTCTACCTTTTGCCTTCCACTTTCCCTAGCATCAGCATACAAACTGCATATATTCAGAAAAGTGGTGAATAAAATATGCACGTTGGAAAAAGTTGCATACAAAATGTATATGTTAGGGGAAATTGCATATGAAAATAAATGTGAATTTTCATTTATTTATTTTTTAATTGTAGGCGGACGTGTAGGCGGACGTGGAACTTGAATGAAATGGATTTATGATTGAATATACAGGAAACTGAAATAAACAGGAAAGAGACTGATTCATCCATCCCTAGTCATGACACCCAATATCAGCTGCCCAGTAGCAGGACCAGCCCTTGTCATTTTGGTATGTTTTCTAAAATTTATGGATTATTTGGAATAGCTGGAATTGCCACTTTCAGAGATAGTTTTTTTGAATGCTGACAGTATTTATTTTGAAGGCTTCTGAAGGGAATAATGATTGAGAAATGTGTTGAATCACAGTAGAATTTATGGAGGTGGAAGTAGGGTTGCAGTCTTTCACATTCTAAAACCCTGGTGCTTCAGAGTAGCCTGCTGTATTCTGGCTAACAACCTGCAGCTTTGCTTGGCTCCTGGGGCTGGCAAGTCTAGTGATCTGATCCTATGCTTGGATTCTAGTGCCAGGAAAAGGCCTGGCGGGGGGGGAGGGTGTGTGAAAACAATATGCACAGCTGCCACTAGACCGGACCCCAAGTTTGTCTTATGAAGTGATTTTCAAGGTGAGGAAAAACTGGGAGATGATTTCAGAGAGGGGAAATGACATTTCTTAATAGTTTTTTTTTGGAGGGGGGGAAGGGGGTTGCCTTTTGGCAACAGGTAGCACATGAGGTCCTGTTTTATCTCCTCCTCCTCCTCCTCCTCCTCCTCCTCCTCCTTTAAAACAAATAGTTGCCAGTTGTGGCAGCTTCCATTTTCTTTCCCCCAAACGACCTAGTTGTCGCATTGTTCTGTGATGTTTTGCAGGAAAATTGGCAGCTGCCAGCTGGATCAAATGGGGGAGGCAACTGGAAGGGGCAATTTTGTGGGTATTCTAGGATGCCGTATTGCTCTACCACCATTTCAGGCTTTGGCATTAGTGGTTGGCAGCACTGGTTGACACACTAGTGGTTGACACACTAGTGGTTGACACACCAGCAGGACCACCACTGACCTCAAATTGACTGTTGAGGTATCACCAGCCTCTGCCTTCAGTCTTCCTTCCAATCCCTCCGCTGTCCTGACATGCATGGCGTGCATTCATTCACATACACTCATACACACAAAGCTAGGGTGACCATAGGTCAAGGAGGACAGGGCTCCTGTATCTTTAAGAGTTGTATAGAAAAGGGAATTTCTTTTGTATCTGGTCACACAAGGCAGGGCTCCTGTGGCTTCAACTCTTGTGATGAAGAGGGAATTTCACCAGGTGCTGCATGTATACAAATGACACCTGCTGAAATTCCCTTTTCTATACAACTATTAAATATACAGGAGCCCTGTCCTCCTTTCCATATGGTCACCCAGTGCCAGACACTGCTGGGTGGGTGGCACAAAACAAGTAGGAGACAGACCAGCAGCCACAGCTCTCAGTCCAGCAAAACCAGGTGCTTGCTGACTGTGTCTGTGTGAAGGTGTCTGGCCCAACCATTTATTTATTTATTACTGCATCTATATCCCACCCTTTTTTTCTAAGGAACCCAAGGCAGCATACGTAAACCTCCTCCTCTCCATTTTATTCTCACAACCACAACCCGGTGGGGTGGGGTGGGCTGAGAGTTTGTGCCCGGCCCAAAGTCACCCAGTGTGTTTTCATGGCCGAGTGGGGACTAGAACCCAGCTCTCCCAACTCCCAGTCCAACACTTTAGCCACTACACCCCACTGGCTCTCATGCTCTTGAGGAGGCTGCCCCAGGCAGCTGATTTTCAGTGTCTTGGAATGGCAGCCAATTGTTCATTACTTAATTTCTTATTGTTTGTTTTTATTGCCAGGGACAGGGAAAGAGTTTGTGAGATTTTCTCTTCCAGGTGCCAAAATAATATGCATCTTGAGGTGTGTGTGTGTGTGAGTGTGTGTGTGTGTATGTATGTACTATTTGCTGCTCCACCTCAGGCAGCAACATGTTTTGGGTTGGTAAGGGAGGAGCTGGCGCTTTCTACAAGAACACAAACAACAAATGCTTCACAAGCCTTGTCTATGGCAACATCTCTTTCTTAGAAGACCCGGAGCTGGCCCTGCATGAACAGAGCCTGTGAGTGTGGCTACAGAAGTAGTATGTGGAGGTGCCCTGCATCCAGGGCACACTAAAAAGGACACCAAATGGCCATTGAAATGCATTGGACGTAGGAGATCTTTGGAAGATTGTAGGGAACATTCATCACCAGGACTTTTCAGCACCAGGGATGCCATATTATCTGCCACCCTGCTCAGAATTCCTGTCTCCTCTGAGCTTAGCTGCAGTCCTCACAGTAGATTGTGGGAAATTAATTCTGTCCAGCAACAATACAGTATTCCTTGTTGTAATTGAAGAATTGGGGAGGGGGGTAGTTTGGTCTTGAATAAGGGGTGATTAAGACAAGAGCTGTGCACAAATTAGCTCTTGAAATTCTCCACCCTATTTGTGGGCAGAGATATTGGAAGGAGAATTTCACAGAACTTCTCCAATGGGAAAAGAATTTCTCGTAGTCTTGGCTTTATATTTGATTCCTCGCTCTCCTTTATTCCTCATATCGAGGCAGTAGCTAAATCCTGTCGTTGCTTCCTGTATAATATTGCCAGGATTCGACCATTTTTGTCTGTCTCTTCTGCCAAGACTCTCGTTCACGCACTGGTTATCTCTCGGTTGGACTACTGCAACCTTCTTCTCTCTGGCCTCCCCTCATCTCACATCAGTCCGCTGGTCTCTGTCCACCACTCTGCCGCTAAGATCATCTTCTTGGCCCGCCGCTCTGACCATGTCACTCCACTTCTGAAATCTCTTCATTGGCTCCCAATTCACTCCAGAATCCAATATAAACTTCTCCTGTTGACCTTCAAAGCTTTTCACGGTCTAGCTCCTGCCTATCTCTCCTCTCTCATCTCACACTATTCCCCCGCTCGTGCTCTCCGCTCCTCTGATGCCATGCTTCTCGCCTGCCCAAGGACCTCCACTTCCCTTACTCGGCTTCGTCCTTTTTCTTCTGCTGCCCCTTACGCCTGGAACGCTCTTCCAGAACACTTGAGAACTACCAACTCAATCACAGCTTTTAAAACTCAGCTAAAAACTTTTCTTTTCCCTATAGCTTTTAAATATTGAGTTTGTTCTGACTCTATACTGTTAGCTTCACCCCACCCGGTGCCTGTTTACACTTCCCTGTGCCTGTTTGCATTCTCTTTCCCTCCTTTTTGTTTACTACAACTTTATTAGATTGTAAGCCTATGCGGCAGGGTCTTGCTATTTACTGTGTATAATCTGTACAGCACCATGTACATTGATGGTGCTATATAAATAAATAAATAAATAAATAAATAATAATAATAATAATAATAATAATAATAATAATAATAATAATTCTCACAGGTAGGGCTCACCATTAGCAAGGGTGGCAGCACAGCTTCTTAATCTTTTCCCTAAGGTCCCCCCCCCGTCACTACAAGTGGCAATAGCAGTAAGGCCTGGCCCCCATTTTGCAGTTTCCACTGGTAGGGTGACCATATGAAAAGGAGGACAGGGCTCCTGTGTCTTTAACAGTTGCGTAGAAAAGGGTGTCATTTGTATGGTGTCATTTGTATGCATGTATGCAGCAGGTGTCATTTGTATGCATGTCGCACCTGGTGAAATTTCCTCTTCATCACAACAGTTAAAGCTGCAGGAGCTATACTGCAGCTGTACTGTGCCCAGATTTAAAAGAGGGCAGGGCACCTGCAGCTTTAACTGTTGTGATGAAGAGGAAATTTCACCAGGTTCCCCATATATACAAATGACACCTGCTGAAATTCCCTTTTCAATACATCTGTTAAAGATACAGGAGCCCTGTCCTCCTTTTCATATGGTCACCCTAGTTTCCACAATATTTTATTATTTATTTATTTATTTATTTAATTACATTTATATACCGCCCCATAGCTGAAGCTCTCTGGGCGGTTTACAAAAATACCTTATACCTAGCATCGTTCCAGGGCACTTGGAAGTGAGGAGCAAAGGCAAATCATGCCAAAATATGGAGAAGAAAATTTGGGGAGGGGGGGGGAATGTCCTCTGAGAAATTTGGGCTCAGCTCTCGGTGTCATTCTTTAGGGTTCAGCACTTTCCCCAGGAATTTCCAAATGTTACATTTCTGAGGGGTGATTGTGAATGAATGCAGCTTATCACTGATGCAGGTGCAGAGAGATGATTGTAGGATGAAAGACAGGATACCTGCGCCCACTCAGCCACCTCCTAAGTAAAGGAAGCCCAAGAACCCTGAACCCAACCCATGAGAATTTCTCCGGAATTTCTTCTCCTTTTATTTTCTTTTTGAAAGCAATTTCTTTTCTGTCAAATTGAATAAGAATGGTCTAAAATAATGTGGGTGAAAGTTTTGGCATGGGGCTAATTAAGATCCATTAGCTTTACAAAAGACTGGGGGGGATTCCACACGTCGTACTGAGGGCGCTTCCATGCGCCCCCAGTGCGCCCCCAAAGCGATCGTGTAGCTTGCGTGTTCGAAGAGACGAGAAGGACGCCTCTTCCTCGTCTCTTCCAGGCAAGCTACACGATCGCTTTGGGGGCGCACTGGGGGCGCATGGAAGCGCCCTCAGTACGACGTGTGGAATCCCCCTGGCTCCTAGCAGATAAAAACTCCGAGAATTGGTTTGTTGACATGGATCAACACAACTACCTGCAATTTTGGACTGTCCTTAAGTGCATGGATTTGGAAACTGTCATCAGTACCTGCAGTTCAAAAAAATTCCACTACACCTCTGTGTGCAGTGGTAGGGAGGCAGAGCAAAGACTTCTGACTACTGAATGTGCATGTATAACAGTGGTTAGAATACAGTGGTTATATAGTGAAATCATTATGCTAAGGTGCAAAAGAGGAGTGTGCACCTGCATCTTTAAGAGCGTCTTCAGGTATGTGTGTGGGGAATTGCGTTTCTCTCCCATCCCACAATTGGGGATGAGCAACTTCCTCTTCCTTCACACACTGAAGAAAGAGGAAGTAAACAAAGAACACAGGGCCTATTGCAGTGGCCGTTTTTCCCCGCGTTGCTTTCCCTGCATACAGCAGGAAATGGTGGTACATTTCACTGTAGAAGGAAAAATTGGATTTTCTGGGGTCTTTTTTTTAACAGGGAAATGACGAGAAGAAGCGGGAGGTGTGCCGAAGGTAGATGGTGTCATGAAAAGGACCCGCGAAAATCCGTGAGTGCCCAGTAGAGAGTGTGCTATAAAAGACTCTTCAAATGATCCTCTAATAGTTGTGTAGAAGAGAGTATTTGAGCTGATGCAGCTTGCATGTACCTTTGCCATCCTAAAGTGCAATAAACTAAGATTCTACAGCTGAATTTGGCTAATCAAAAATCTAGGGATTCCTCCCCCCATGCCCCAAATCTTGCTTTTCCATGAGAAATTGTGGCAACTGGGGAAAAAAACCCAGCCATCTGGTCTATTCTCTCCCTTTCTCTGCCACCCTTGTAGGTCAATTGGCAATCATAGGCACTGAAGAAGTAAGTTAATGAGAGAGTCCAACTGCCTTCATTCACATTTGTCCCTTCTTACCTTTGTCTGCCTTTCTCCCCAGCGCTTTTCTGCATTGTCTTTCTCACTGTCAACATTTGGGGCAGGAATTGCCTTTCTCTCTCTCTCCTTTCCTTATATTGCTTTGTAAAGTTAACTGCAATGTACATGGATGGTGCTACCTAAATAATAAAAATAATAAATAAATAAATAGAGAAGCCATTGTCTGGGTCGTTGGATGGGAGCATGCAAAACTTTGAAGAGCGCTGTTATCAGCCTTACAAATACATATCGGTTTTATACTATCTTAATTGTCAGGGCTTCCCCCAAATAATCCTGGAAATGGTAGTTTGGTGGGATGCTGAGAATTCTGTCAAAGATCCCTAGCCCCACTTTCACGAATGATATGTGGGGCTAGGGAAACCAATGAAACCATCCATGAGAGGAGGATGGAGAGCCACCTCTCATGGGTAGTTTAATTGGTTTTCTGGCACATTGCAGAGGGCTGGTCTAGATAAACCTTGTGGTCCTTTCCAACACCACAATTCTATGATTCTGTGGTTTTATGAATTCCCACAGTTCCCTGGAAAGAGACAATGACTGTTAAACTGGCTTGAAAAATGCCACAGATTTACATTCTTACCTGGGGCTTGTGTTAAGAGAGTCTGAGTTTGTTGGGGTTGTAACACCCATCCACTACAATACCTGAATAAACAAAATAGCCCATGGGTGAGGTGGGGCTCTTTTATGCTGAGTATTATATTCACACATAGTCAGAGAATGTCCTTCCTGCCCCAGAAGAACCTAAATCAAAAAAGAAGGAAGATTGGGAAAAAGGTCACTCACAAATGAGTTGGGCTTTGAAATGAAGGACACACTGAGGTCAGAGCTGACACCTAATAAATCATATCTTAGGTTCCTTTTCCTTGTCTGATAAAGTATTTTAATCAAAAAGTGGCTTTGCTTGCTCGTGACCTGATTCTAGCAGGAAATTCTTCTTAATGTAACGTGAGACGATTGAGACTTGCCCGGCTCTTCAACTAGATTGTCTAGAAACACAAGACAGAACTACTTAAGGAGGGAATGTGAAATAATTTTGACTGGGCTGAAGTGTTGGGAGGCTAAAAATATTTGACATACCAAGTCAAAAGCGGATGTGACAAGGAGCAGACAGTGGTGAAACTGAACTCTCCCACAAATTCTTCTCAAAGTTCTCCATTGTGAATATTAACTGGATATTCTTCAGACTTGGACTATTTGTTGAATATCTGATATTAATATTTCACCCACTGAGGTTAGTTCCAACCGAGGCTGCAGTCCTATCCATACTTGTTTGGAAATAACGCCTGTTTAACTCGGTGAGATTTACTTACAAGTAGGCATAAATAGGATCTTGCTGAATGTCCTACTGGGGCTTTAATCATGGCTATCTTACTCCATTGGTTTCAATGAGAGTTGTGATTAATTTAGCTGGATTGGGGCCTTGATGTTTGACTATTGATATTAGTTTGATAATTGTCATGCACTCTTGAGAGTATCGAATAGTTGGCATAAAATAATATCTCATATTTAGTTATTTTTGATAGTTTACATGAAATAGTTTTTGGTATTTGATAGTTGACATGCAACAGTACTTTGTATCTACAGCAGGGGTAGGCAACCATACTGGACACTGGGCACATTTGGCAACTTATCTTCACAAAATATAAACACCTAGGAACTTGGCTCAATGAAGGTAATGAACAAACGCAAGAAATAAACACAAGAATCCAGATGGCAAGAATAGCGTTTGTCAGGATGAAACAACTGGTGTGTAATCAGAATCTTAATCTTGCACTAAGGATTTTGATGGTAAAATGTTACGTGTTTTCAATATTATTTTATGGAGTGGAGGCTTGGTCACTGAAAAAGAACAATTTGAGGAAAATCACATCTTTCAAAATGTGGATATACCGATGCATGTTGAAGTTACCTTGGACTGATCGAATAACAAATAAGGACGCACTACATGGGTTAAGCAAGCAAACAGAATTAATAAATACCATCAAAAGAAGAAAATCACAATATCTTGGTCATATTATCTGAGAAGAATACAGCATACTCCAACTTATTATACAAAGGGAAATCAAAGAAGAAAGATCCAAAGACGAACTGCAGGCCTTCCCCCAACCTCTGAGAAATTGTTTTGTGCATCTTTTGGCGGACTCTGCAATTTGCACAAATTTCCAGGCAATTTGCATGAATTATGGCTGAATTTGCACCTAATTGTGTCCAGATTTGTGCAAATTGCTCAGGAATTTGCACAAATTGCAGAACCTAGGGGGAAAATGTGCATCATCATCATCATCATCATCATCATCATCATCATCATCATCATCATCATCATCTGGAATGTATGAAGCTCACTGGCTCAAGATGAGGTGATGACCAGTGCTGGCTCCAGTTTTTGAGGGGCCTTTTGGCAAGATGTCTTCGTGGGGGGTCCTCTCTGAGGAGGATGCTGTCTTGGCCCAGTCTGCACCCCCCACCCAAAGGGGAGTGTGAGTTGAGTGTTGCTCCATCTCTTCACTATTGTCACAGGTGAACTGAGAGCAGGTGAACTGGCACCAACAGCAAGGAGGAGCATCAGTGGGGGGTGCATCAGATGTGGGCCTTGGCAAGTGCCCTACATTGCTGACCCCTGATGCCAGTCCTGGTGATGACTGCAAGGCTTTTGAAGGGGATTCAACCAATTTGAGGGGAAGTTGATTAACCACTGTTAGCTATGATGGCAATATGGAACCTCCATGTTCAGAGGCAGTGTACCCACTAAATAATAGTTGCTGAAGAATAACAGCATGAGAGAACGAGTGCCTTTATCTCCAGCTATTTGCAGGCTTCCTGGAGGCATCTGGATAGACATTGTGCGAAGTAGGATCCTGGATTAGATAGACCTGTGGTAAGGTTCAGCAGAGTTCTCCTGATGTTCTGACAGATCAGGAGTAGGCAGCATGCAGTCCAAAGGGGATGCAGGTTGCAGACCCCCAATGTGGCCTCCACCACCACAATTTTTTTTTAAAAAAAACTTTTTAAAAGGAAAACTAATGACATCTGTAGCACTACAGAGAGCCAAACGTTTCAAATTTAGATTGTTGGCAATTAATTTAGCAAACAAGCTACATTTGACCATTTTTGTTGCTCTCTGTAGTGCTATAGACACCAAGTCCCCAATATATTAAAAAAAAACCATTTTTGGGTTGCTTGACAAACAGCAGCCTAAGGAATGTGTGTGAAAATGTCCTCTGGACCTCCTGAAGTTGCACCCCTGTTATAGCTGTGGGAAAAGCACAGGGGGGAAAATAGCCTAAAACAATTTTGCCTAAAATTAATTTTGAGTGATTCTTGAGTATTATTTGCCAAATAATTATCTCACATTATATTTTGAGGCACCCTACCCCACAAAGAACGCTGAGGATTTGGAACAGTCCAGTGTGTGGCTGCTGTAACAAAAAAGAAGAGTCGAGTTCTGTGTCAGGCATAATTAGAAAAGGAATTGAGAATAAAACTGCCAGTATCATACTTGTTGTTGTTTACTCGTTCAGTCATTTCCGACTCTTCGTGACTTCATGGACCAGCCCACGCCAGAGCTTTCTGTCGGCTGTCGCCATCCCTAGCTCCCCCAAGGTCAAGTCTGTCACCTCCAGAATATCATCCATCCATCTTGCCCTTGGTCGGCCCCTCTTCCTTTTGCCTTCCACTTTCCCTAGCATCAGCCTCTTCTCCAGGGTATCCTGTCTTCTCATTATGTGGCCAAAGTCCTTCAGTTTTGCCTTTAATACCATTCCCTCAAGTGAGCAGTCTGGCTTTATTTCCTGGAGTATGGACTGGTTTGATCTTCTTGCAGTCCAAGGCACTCTCAGAATTTTCCTCCAGCACCACAGTTCAAAAGCATCTATCTTCCTTCGCTCAGCTTTCCTTATGGTCCAGCTCTCGCAGCCATAGGTTACTACGGGGAATACCATTGACATTTTTCTCCCTCGCTCATAATACTAGAACCCATAGTCATCTCATGAAGCTGATTGGTGGGCGATTCAGGACAGATAAAAGGAAGGGCTTCTTCACACAGCAAATAGTCAGAAGTATGAAATTCACTACCGCAAGATGTGGTGATGGTCACTAATTTGGATGGCTTTAAAAGGGGGTTAGACAAATTCTGGAGGGGAAGGCTATCAATGGCTACTAATCCTGATAGCTATGTGCTACCTCCAGTCTCAGAGGCAGTAAGCTATATGGACCAGTTGCTGGGGAAACATAGGTGGGAAGGTGCTGTTTCACTGTGTCCTGCTTGTGGGTTCTTGGTCGACAGCTATTTGGCCGCTGTGTGAACAGAGTGCTGGTCTAGATGGAGCCTTGGTTTGATTTAACATGGCTTTTCTCAAGTTGTTATGTTTTTGCATTCACTCATTTGCTGAAGGCTGGGACAGGGTGTACTAAATTTCTGCCTTCGAATCTGATTGCGACCAATTTGGCTGGTAAGACGGATGGCTAATTTGTTTGTTTTGTTTTTGATAAGAACTTACCAAAAGTTGAAAATTTCTTGATGGACAGGATGGAACAAGTTTAAAAATAAATTTTTAAAAATGCATGTGTTAGAAACCAAAAACATTCCTATGCGCAAATATTGCTTTCAGTGAAATAACGCTCTGAATGAATTTCACCCACATCAGAATGTTTGGTACAAACAGAAACAGAAATGACACAGGCTGCTGTCCATTGGAAGAGAGTGACCCCTCACTGGTGCCCCCTAGTGGTAGTTTCAAATGCTGGTTAGCAGCTGGGCCTAGCCACCATCGTTTCTAGTGGGCCTCCTGCAGCTTTATCAGATAAAAGGCAGGAAGAAATTCAGAAGTCATCAGCAGGCTGGGAAACCCTTCACCTGCTGAATTTCTGCTTCTTGAGCAGCTTGTTTCAAGGCTTAGGAGTTTTACCAAGCGAAAAAGAAGAGAAAGGGGTGGGGAGGAAGCTGGCAACCACAGTAGCAACTCTGCACAGCGAAGCGAAAGAAAGAAGCACCAAAGAAGCACAGAAAACATCCTGGAGAGAAATCAAAGGATCTTGTTATAAGAAGGCATCATTGGTGATGCCACAGTCACTGCTCTGGTTGATGTTCTTCTGCCCCCTGTTACTGTCCTGGGGGGTCTGGAGATCCTCTTGGCTACTGTTCCTTCCCCAGCTGTAATTTCGGAAGCTCCGGAGCATAAGGTGGCTTCTGTATACATTGTACGACCTGCGGCCAGACAGGAAATATTTCAGGCAGTGGATGACCTGCAGGAGATGGCAATATAAGGGAGAGAAAATGAGGGAGAGCGAAAGAAGGAACGAGGGTCAGATCGACACCCCGTATCCTGTGGATTTGATCCCATCTTGGTGACACAATATCCCTGTGGCGCATTTATACCTTGTAGCACACAAAGGCCCTTTCTTACACCTAAGGATTATCCCAGGCAAATGGAGGGGTCGTCCCTGCCTGCTCCAGGGATCCCCTGTGTGTCATTTGGATGCACAAGGATGATCCCGGGATATAGGCATGGTGTAGACATGCCCAAAGTGGTATTTTGGAGAATAAGGAATAAAATGGAGAAAATAAAGGTAGAAAAGCGGTAGACGGCATGCGTAATGTGCCCCAACAGCGATCAGTGCCCTTCAATACAAATAAAAAGCACTAGTGTAGATCTAGCCCCAGATAACACTGGTTGTCACCACTCAGTCTGATTTAGTTCTGCGAAGATATAAATGGGATTGCACTGTAAATCTGTTTGTGAGATGGTCTGCTGGTGGGTATTGTATGATTGAATACATATATATTAGTGTTGTGCCAAAAAATTTGACCATTCCATTTTGGGCATTTCATGGGGGTGGGTGGGGGAAAGAAAAAGAAAACTTGAGCAAAAAAGGCTAGGAGGGGTGAGAATTTTGGAGAGTTTTCTCCTTTGGGAGGGGGACAAGTTTTCCACATTTTAAAAATGTAGACACTTGTTGAGAGAGGGGGTGTTCTTTCTTTCTTTCTTTCTATTTTTTTTTAAAGACTGCCAGCATTTTCAGGAGCCCAGGAGTGCTTCCTGGATGCTTATCGGAGATCACATGATCCCCAATAGCCATTCACTAAGAACTGCTGGGCTCATCCAAATACTAGAGGAATGGGTGTGTGCTTTTTTTGTGTGTGAAAAAGTAGAAAGAAGAGCCATCAGCAACTGGCTACACTTAAAAAAAGGTCTGTGGAAATCCTGTCCCCCTCCCCAAGGAGAACAATTCTCTGAATTTAACCCCCCACCCCATGAAAGAGGCAGAAATACAATGCCTCTTTGGCAGGGAGAAAGTTCCCAAAACTAGGGGCAGGTTTCGGTCCAGCACTAATACATATCACTCATTCATACACCCCAATCTATCTACACTCACACATACACACAGAGATACACCTACCCACCCCTATCTATCTATTAGGATTAGGGTGGCCATATGAAAAGGAGGACAGTTGTATTGCCTAGCATGACCAGATACAAAAGAAGGCAGGGCTCCTGCAAATTTTAACTGTTGTGATAAAGAGGGAAGTTTACCAGGTGCTGCATGCATACAAATGACACCTGCTGAAATTCCCCTTTCTATACAACTGTTAAAGATACAGGAGCCCTGTCCTCCTTTCCATAGGGTCACCCTAGGATTGGACAAATCCACTAATTTTGGTTGCTTTCTGTCATTTTTTCCAAAGTTAAGTTTGGTTCTTCTCGAACTTTATAGATTTCTCCAGTCAAATTCATCTCAGTTTGCACGAACATTCGTATACATTGTTGTGCACATTTCTTCTAATACATGCATTTCTTTGTGAATTTTTGCCTAATGTATACTTGCTGCTGTTGGGTGTTTTTAAAAAACAAAACAAAAAAACACACCAGTATTCACAATTTAATGAAACCTTTGACCTTTATTTTCTTTAGGATATGCATTTTTGTATGCATTGCTTTGATTGGACAACTACATTGCAAAATTTGGAGACGTGCAAAATTTGAGGGATAACTTGAGTTTTGGTTTGCATAGTGGTTTGAAAGTGTGAAATATGCTAAGTTTTAAAATCTCTTCACTGGCTGCCCATTAGTTTCCGGGCGAAGTATAAAGTGTTGGTTATCACCTTTAAAGCCCTACATGGTTTGGGTACAGGCTACCTGTGGGATCGCCTTCTCCTGTATAAACCGCCCTGCACACTCAGGTCCTCTGGGAAGAATCTACTTCAGTCAGTCAAAGATAGGCTAACAACTGTTACCCAGAAGACCTTCTCTTCTGCTGCTCCTAGACTGTGGAATGGCCTGCTGGAGGAGACTTGTCAACTTAACATTTTATTAGCATTCAAGAAAGCTGTAAAGACTGATCTCTTCCGGCAGGCCTTTCCAGTGGAATTTTAGGATGGTTTTAGAATGTTTTTAGGATGTTTTAACAATGTATATTATGTTTTAATTCAGTTTAATGTATTTTATATTTACTGTTGTTCCCTGCCTTGATCAAAATGGAGAGGCAAGTGAGAAATAAATTATTATTATTATTATTATTATTATTATTATTATTATTATTATTATTATTATTATCCTATTAAAATGTGAAATGTCTTCCCCAACCCTCCCTATCTGTCTCTCTATATTCCTGCATATTAGCATATCAGGGCAATAGTTTTAATGGTTCTAGGTTAGTCCATTTTATGCTAATGGTCTACAAATAGATACTTTTTACCTCCAACCAAGGGGGAACATTTAAATATGCAACACGCTGCTCCCCCACAGGATTTAACTGCATGACCAGTTGTTCGTGTAGACTGACCCCTGGTGGTTAGAAAGAGGAAATTCAAAGACAGGTGTCAGACACAGGATGATGTCAAGGACTCAAGCAGTGGCTTTCAGGGTTGGAGTGAAGATGGAGATCAAAGGAGATGGCAAGAAAACAGACTGAGGAGTGAGTGCTGGAGATGCCAAGGATGAGGACAGGGGTTTGAAGAGAAACGCAAATGAGGAGAAAAGCTGATCATCAAAGCCTGGGAGAGATCCATGACTGGATTGACCTATTATTATATTTTAACTGTAAATCCAGCTGATGAGAGCTCTAGTTCAGATTGGGGCTTTTGTCTTCTCTACATGCTGTTTGTGTGACACTTTTAAGTAGGGTGACCCTATGAAAAGGAGGACAGGGCTCCTGTATCTTTAACACTTGTATTGAAAAGGGAATTTCAGCAGGTATCGTTTGTATATATGGAGAACCTGGTGAAATTCCCTCTTCATCACAACAGTTAAAGCTGCAGGTGCCCTGCTCTCTTTTAAATCTGGTTACTGTAGTATAGCTCCTGCAGCTTTAACAGTTGTGATGAAGAGGGAATTTCACCAGGTTCTCCATATATACAAATGAAACCTGCTGAAATCCCCTTTTCTATGCAACTGTAAAAGATACAGGAGACCTGTCCTCCTTTTAAAATAGGTCACCCTATTTTACGCCATGATGAGCATGGCGTCCAGGCTCCACATTGCCTAATCAAGTCACAGCTTGCCGTGGCATCTGAACCCAGGTGGCATGACTTATTCGCGGGGGAAACAACCCTCCCAAATCCCAAGGCCTGTTGTTGAGAATTGGTTCTCGCTCGAACAAGATATGTCACCTGGGGTTACGTGATGTGGCAAATGATGGCAACCTCTCCACCATACCTGGGTGTTGAATATTCAAAATGGCTGCCGGCATGCCCGCCAGCCCACCATGGCTTAAACAAATAATGCTGGAATGCAGTGAGAGTGTGAACTTGCCTTGTATGTATGCCCCCTTGGAGCAAATAGCAGTGTGTGTGTGTGTGATACATGGGCCAAATAGTAGCAGTGGGATCAATCTGATTGGAAAAATATCAAGGTGGGGTGGGGGAGGGAGCATTACCTCCTCTGCTATCAATGCTGTCTCAATCTGAAAGAGGGCCCTCAGCAGCTACCCTTTAAAAAATGGCACAGAAGACCTCCTGCCATCTTGTTCAGTTGCATTGTAAGATGGAGACATGGGCCTCATTGAATACTTCCATGCTTGATGGAAGTCCACAGAACTTAACACAGACATATGCCCCTCACTTGAATCCCAGTCACCCAATCTGGATTAGGACCACTGCAGGGGCTAAAAACCAGCCCCTACATTTTCCGCCCTGTGTATGTGTGTGTTGGTGCAGAGGTCTTTAGCACCATTGGAAGTCTCTTTGGCACCAATTAGGTGAACATATGGAATGGAGGGCAGGGCTTCTATATCTTTAATGGTTTTAGAGAAAAGGGAATTGACCAGATATAAAAGAGGGACAGGCTACTGCAGCTTTGAATGTGGCGATGAAGAGGGAATTTCACCCGGTGCTGTATGTATACAAATAACACCTGCTGAAATTCCCTTTTCTATACAACTGTAAAAGATACAGGACCCCTGTACTTTTCACATGGTCATCCTAGCACACCCTTTTCTTTTGCCACTGCCCCAGGGATGGGGTGGGATTTAGGGTAGGCGAAGTGGTGTGTAGTTTAGCCCACACACGCACCCTTCGCCATCTGCCAGTGGAAGCCTCTCCCATCCTTACCAAGCAGCCAATGCACATCAGGACCAGGAAACCTGCAGCAGCAGCCACGCCGAGGAGGAGGATAAGAGCCCATTGTGGGAAGTTGTGTCCTGCAGGGTTGGAGAAAAGAGAAAGGATAAATAAAGACATCTTTGAAATGCTTTGCAGGTACTGATCAATGGTGTGGTGTAGGGTGACCATATGAAAAAGAGGACAGGGCTCCTGTATCTTTAACAGTTGTATGGAAAAGGGAATTTCAGCAGGTGTCATTTGTATGTGTGCAGCACCTGGTGAAATTCCCTCTTTATCACAAAGCTGGAGGAGCCCTGCCTTGTCTCTGTGTCTCTGAGGTCAGAAAATTGACTTTGGAGGGAGGGAGGGGTTGTTCCAGTGGGTGGGCAGGGGAGGAGACCAGAGAGACTAGAATACAATTTATTTTGAACATCCTCCAGCTTCCTTTCCTTCCCCTCCAAAGCACCCTCACAAGACGGGCTGAAAAGCTCATCTAGTGAAAATATAGGGTGACCATATGAAAAGGAGGACAGGGTTCCTATATCTTTAACAGTTGCATAGAAAAGGGAATTTCAGCAGGCGTCATTTGTATATATGGGGAACCTGGTGAAATTCCCTCTTCATCACAACAGTTAAAGGTGCAGGAGCTATACTAGAGTGTCCAGATTCAAAAGAGGGCAGGGCACCTGCAGCTTTAACTGTTGTGATGAAGAGGAAATTTCGCCAGGTTCCCCATATATACAAATGACACCTGCTGAAATTCCCCTTTCAATGCAACTGTTAAAGATACAGAAGCCCTGTCCTCCTTTTCATAGGGTCACCCTACAAAATATAGAGGATCAGAGGATAGGCAGGCAAAGATCACCTCCGCTGCTCCTCTTGCCATGCTGGCTTCAATCCGGCAAGACATGGGAATTTCGGAAGCATCTGAGTTTGGGGGCTTCTGAGCAGCGAGGGCTGAATCCATAGGATTGTGCCCTAAGTGTACGATGTTTCCACGTGGCTCCAATTGGTGGATCTCGGGGTTCTAATAAAGTAGATCTTGGAGATCGACATCTACCATCCCCTGCAGCTGAGAGCAGGGACGCGGTCATGCTTGCCACCGGAAGCACTGTCATGGCAGGGGAGCTAGCATTTACTGCCTAGGCGTGCCTTTCTTTCCTTTTCCTGTTCTTTTCAGCATGAGTTTGCAGCAAGGATTGCTTGGCCGTTCTCATACATTCCTACTCACCGATGCCCTCAGCCATTGTCTGTCCAGGTACGCTTGTGGTGTGAGTAGTGTCGGGATGTGATGGGCCCCTGGATGTGGACACATGGACGTTGTCTCTAGTTGTGCTGGCCCCATTGGTGGGATGAACTCCAGCCACTACAAAAATTGGAAATACAATGGCATTGGCCAAAACCCATCTAAAATATAGCACATAATAGCTAGGGTGACCATATTTTGGAAACCAAAAAGGAGGACAACATGGTCGCCCCCAAGGGGGCGTGCCCAGTACCAAGGGGGCGTGACAAGTACCAAGGGGGCGTGCCCAGTACCAAGGGGGCGTGCCCACCCAAACATAGCCTTGGTCACATGTCTGATTTTACAGCACACATTTAAGACAAATCTGTTCTACATAACATCGTAATGTTAAAATCACTGAAATAAAGAACAAGTGAGAGATTCAATGTATCTGAAATTAACTTCACTCACTCCTACTTTTGTAGGTTTTGCTGTACTTTGAAGCTTTTGCTATACTCTGTGTGTTACATTCTCCCCTTCCTTCAAATATCTTTTCTGACTGACTCATTGCAAGCTGCTGTTGTTGTTAACAGGGTTTGCTACTGCCCCAAATATGTTTCAAATGTGGTACGGCTAAAGCTCTACCTAAAAGCTATCATGGTGCTAACTTTCAGCTCTTTATCTTTAAAAATGACAGTTTAAAAATAATAGTTTTAAAAACTCATTTTTAAAAAAAAATCCTAAAAAAATCAATAGATGAACAGATCTGTTTCAAATTTGGTCTGGCTAAAGCTCTACCTAAATCCTATCATGGTACAAAGTTTCATCTCTTTATCTTTAAAAATGACGATTTTAAAAATAATAATTTTAAAATTTCAATTTTTAAAAAATTCCTAAAAAATCAATGGATGAACGGATCTGTTTCAAATTTGGAATGACTAAAGCCCTTCCTAAGAGCTACCATTGTGCCAAGTTTCATGTCTTTATCTTAAAAAATGACAGAGTTATAAGCATTTTTGTTAATTCCCATTAGAGCTGCTCTTTGAAAGAAAATCCAGATTTCCCCTCCCCCTCCCGGATTTGCCATCAAAAACCCGGGCAAATCCAGGCAGATCTGGTCATATGGTCACCCTACTATAGCCATTCCTCCATAGAAGCCCTTCATCCAGCTAACCTTTGAAAAGAAATGTGCCTTCCAAGAGCACAGCTCCAGCAAAGGAAAAAGAAACATGAACGTACTTCCTGGGAGAGCTCAATTCACAACACTGGGGCAACAGCAGGGAAGGCTAAATCAAGAGTGCATAACTTTTTTAGTCCTGAGGGCCACTGGCTTGTGTTGGGGCCTGCACATGTATGCACACAGGAAGAGCTGTAGGCCGTTTTGAACTAGTTCAAGTATCTGACATGTTTTTTTGGGGGGGCGGGGCAGCGGCAGTGGTGTTATGACTTCACTGTCTGTTTACTGCAGATGGGACTTATCATGTTTGTTTCCATTTAAAGTGATTCTGGATGGGCGTGAGGACTTGGACCCAAAAGATCCTTCAAGTTCTTTTAGTGACTGTGGATGTTCTCTGAACAGTATTGCAGTGGGAATAGCCTGGGCTGGTGTGTGTGTGTGTATGTGTATAGATGGGTAGGGGAACTGTGCAAGTTCCTCTTTGGACTTTTTTACACAAGCAATTTATTGCACGCTCATGATTGGTCACTCACGGAAGTTAGCGGGTACTTTACACAATGTTGTCAACTTCCAGGACATCTGCACTTTTCACCCTTTTTATCCCACTTTCAAAAAGATAGAAGATAATAACATGAAAAGGAGCATTATTTCGATCTATTGGCTGTGTGAGATGCCGGTGCAGCACTATAATGAGAACACTATCTACTGCCTCTAAATCGAAACACACAGAAACATATAGGACTTGCTGAGGAAGGACTTCCCTCGATTCAAACCACATGTCCACTGAGCCCATCATAATACCGCAAAGAAACCAGAAAGGTCCAGTAAAGATGTGGGGTGTTGTTGTTTTTGTGTGTGTGTTTAATGTAGAGAAGCTCTTTGGAGAATGTCTTTCTGGTAGGACTACCTGTTTGTCTCTGCTTATGCTTTGCTTTTATATTGTTTAAATATTAGAAAGACACTGTAAATCACCTGTGCTTTCTCATCACAAGGAAATTAAACCCAATAGGGCTGTTCCAATCAGGGAAATGGGAGCGCACGTGCGCACACACTCTATCTATCTATCTATCTATCTATCTATCTATCTATCTATCTATCTATCTATCTATCTATCAGCCCTGGGTATTAAGAAGGCAACAGTAAAGGGTAGTGGGAGGGGGAACCCTGTTTGGCATTATCACACAATACATTGATAATCTAGATGATGAAGATTATGATAAATTAATAATAATAGCCATCAACTAGTTCAATTTGGTAGTTGAGATATTAGCATGTAATTAATTTTCTGGGGATATGAGGGTTATATGTGATACTCCACATTCAGGTAGACAACATGAGAAAGCAATAATGTGATCTCTAAGAAATAGCAACTAGTCAGAGTCTTAGCAGTTGTTGTTATTAGAATTGTAGTGGGATCAGGAGATGTAAGAAACAGCAGTAACTCTTACTTGTTGTGGTTGTCACAGTACTTGGAGTGGCTTCAGGAGATGTTGTTGTGGATTCAGAATGGGGAGTTGTTGATTCCAGCTGTGTTGCAGTAGAATTTCCAGAGGTGGTTTCTGCTTGGAGATGATGATGATGATGATGATATAGTTAGGATTAGCCATATATTATTTTCATCAGGGGTCCCCAACATTTTTGGATCAGCAAGCTCATTCAGAATTTTGAGAGAGTGCCAGGGAAACTCTCACAAAATGGCTGCTATGAGCAGAGGGGCTTCCCCATTCACAAAACCACTGGACACAAAACACGCATTTCCCAGAAGGCCGTCTGCATCTGAGCTCCAAAACACAAAACCATTCTTTTCAACTCACAGAATTCTGCTCCAATACCCATTTCACAGAAGGTGAACTGATGAGCCTCAGAGAGAAATAACTTGGCCAAGAAACTGAGGTGGGGGCTGAGTCTCAATGCTAAATCTCATAATTGCTCCCACACAGTGTAAGAAAATACCCATTTCACAGAAGATAAATTGGTGATACTCCCTCCCTCCCCCCTTTTCTCTCTCTCTCTCTCTCACACACAAGCAAAACACACAGCACCCCGCACACACACCGCAGGCAAAACAAATACCACATAAACAAAACAAAAAACACAATGGCAAAACAACAACAACAAAAAACCAGCTACCCCATAGCTGAGACAATGCACCCTCCATTCCCACACTCTAGCCCCCTGGGATACTTCCTCTCCACCACCACCACCACCAGGTTAACATTTTCTTTTTCTGGGCAACTGGGCGTGCTTCAAAACAACGTTCTGAGCAGCAGCTACCCGTTATTATTATTATTTTTCTAAGAATGTCTTGGTTTGGGGCCAGAGGCATTCTTGGAAATAAAGATGGTGCTGAGGGCCAGTACTCCACTTTGTAGCATGCCAAACTCCCAGTTACTTTTTAAATTTTAAATAAAAATAAAAATCAGGAGGGACAGGGAGCCTGAGACAAGAGACATCAAGAGACATGACCATGTGGACATTTGTACCTCAAGGGCACCATGTTGGAGACCCCAGAACCTATTCAGTGTAAAATGGAATGATATGATCCTACAACTCTCCCACTTCTTTTGGAGCAAAGGCTAGTTTGGAAATCTTCCAAATGGGTATAGATGACAAGAAAGTAATGCAATGTAATCCTTAATAAACAGAAACAGCTCTTACCTATCGCTGGTAACAAAGTACTTCTTGACGCTTCATGGGATGTTGTTTCCAGCATGGCTGTGTGTTCAGATCTGGTTGTTGCTGGTTCCCCTTGTGTTGTTCCTCCTGGTGTTCCAGTGGATGCAGGTTTAGCCATAGTTGACGCTACCCCTGTCGTCACAGTACTACTCAATGTGGTTGTCGGTATTACAGTCATTGTCAGGCCTTTTGTTGTTTTTGGTACTGTTGCGGCTTCAGCTTTGGCCATGGTTGATACCTCCTGTGTAGTAGTAGAACTACTTGGTGCAGTAGTAGTTATCACAGTGGTTGGATCTCCTGGAGATGTTGTTTCTGGCATTGCTGTGGATTCAGAATTGTCCGTTGTTGATTCCTCCTTTACTGCAGTAGGGCTACTTGGTGCAGTAGTAGTTATCACAGTATTTGGGTCTTCTGGAGATGTTGTCTTTGGTACTGTTGTGGCTTCAGCTTTGGCCGTGGTTGACTCCTCTGCGGTTGTAGTAGGACTACTTGGTGCAGTAGTAGTTATCACAGCAGTTGTATCTTCTGCAGATGTTGTTTCTGGCATTTTCGTGGTTTCAATATTGGCTGTGGTTGATTCCTCCAGTGCAGTAGGACTACTTGGTGCAGTAGTAGTTCTCACAGTAGTTGTGTCTGCTGGAGATGTTGTTTCTGGCATTGCAGTGGCTTCAGGTTTGGCCATGGTTGATTCCTCCGGTGTTGTGGTAGAACTACTTGATGCAGTAGTAATCACAGCAGTTGGGTCTTCTGGAGATGTTGTCTTTGGTACTGTTGTGGCTTCAGCTTTGGCTGCGGTTGATTCCTCCAGTGTTGTTGTAGAACTAGTTGGTGCAGTAGTAGTTATCACAGTAGTTAGGTCTTCTGGAGATGTTGTCTTTGGTACTGTCGTGGTTTCAGTTTCACCTGTGGTTGATTCCTCTGGTGTTGTAGTAGGACTACTTGGTGCAGTAGTAGTTATCACAGTAGTTGTGTCTTCTGGAGGTGTTGTCTTTGGTACTGTTGTGGCTTCAGCTTTGGCCATGGTTGACTCCTCTGGAATTGTATTAGAACTACTTAGTGCAGTAGTAGTTATCACAGTAGTTGGGTCTTCTGCAGATGTAGTTTCTGTTGTTGTGGTGGTTTCAATTTTGGCTGTGGTTGATTCCTCCAGTGTTGTAGTAGAACTAGTTGGTGTAGTATTAGTTATCACAGTAGTTGGGTCTTCTGAAGATGTAGTTTCTGGCATTGTCGTGGTTTCAATTTCAGCTGTGGTTGATTCCTCCGGTGTTGTAGTAGGACTACTTGGTGCAGTAGTAGTTATCACAGTAGTTGGGTCTTCTGGAGATGTAGTTTCTGGCATTGTCGTGATTTCAATTTCAGCTGTGGTTGATTCCTCTTGTGTTGTAGTAGGACTACTTGGTGCAGTAGTTGTTGTTACAGTACTTGTGTCTTCTGGAGATGTTGTCTTTGGTACTGTTGTGTCTTCAGTTTTGGCTGTGGTTGATTCCTCCGGTGTTGTAGGAGGACTACTTGGCACAGTAGTAGTTATCACAGTAGTTGGGTCTTCTGGAGATGTAGTTTCTGGCATTGTTGTGGTTTCAATTTTGGCTGTGGTTGATTCCTCTGGTGTTGTAGTAGGACTACTTGGTGCAGTAGTAGTTATCACAGTAGTTGTGTCTTCTGGAGGTGTTGTCTTTGGTACTGTTGTGGCTTCAGTTTTGGCCATGGTTGACTCCTCTGGAATTGTATTAGAACTACTTAGTGCAGTAGTAATTATCACAGTAGTTGGGTCTTCTGCAGATGTAGTTTCTGTTGTTGTGGTGGTTTCAATTTTGGCTGTGGTTGATTCCTCCAGTGTTGTAGTAGAACTAGTTGGTGCAGTAGTAGTTATCACAGTACTTGTGTCTTCTGGAGATGTTGTCTTTGGAACTGTTGTGGCTTCAGTTTTGGCCACGGTTGACTCCTCTGGGGTTGTAGTAGGACTACTTGGTGCAGTAGTAGTTATCACAGTAGTTGGGTCTTCTGAAGATGTAGTTTCTGGCATTGTCGTGGTTTCAATTTCAGCTGTGGTTGATTCCTCTGGTGTTGTAGTAGGACTACTTGGTGCAGTAGTAGTTATCACAGTAGTTGAGTCTTCTGGAGATGTAGTTTCTGGCATTGTCGTGATTTCAATTTCAGCTGTGGTTGATTCCTCTTGTGTTGTAGTAGGACTACTTGGTGCAGTAGTTGTTGTTACAGTAGTTGGGTCTTCCAGAGATGTTGTCTTTGGTACTGTTGTGTCTTCAGTTTTGGCTGTGGTTGATTCCTCCGGTGTTGTAGGAGGACTACTTGGCACAGTAGTAGTTATCACAGTAGTTGGGTCTTCTGGAGATGTAGTTTCTGGCATTGTTGTGGTTTCAATTTTGGCTGTGGTTGATTCCTCTGGTGTTGTAGGAGGACTACTTGGCACAGTAGTAGTTATCACAGTAGTTGGGTCTTCTGGAGATGTCGTTTGGGGCATTGCAGTGGATTCAGCTTTGGCTGTGGTTGATTCCTCCGGTGTTGTAGGAGGACTACTTGGTACAGTAGTAGTTATCACAGTAGTTGGGTCTTCTGGAGATGTAGTTTCTGGCATTGTTGTGGTTTCAATTTTGGCTGTGGTTGATTCCTCTGGTGTTGCAGTAGGACTACTTGGTGCAGTAGTAGTTATCACAGTAGTTGGGTCTTCTGGAGATGTAGTTTCTGGCATTGTCGTGGTTTCAATTTCAGCTGTGGTTGATTCCTCCGGTGTTGGAGTAGGACTACTTGGTGCTGTAGTCGTTACCACAGTAGTTGGGCCTCCTGGAGATGTTGTTTCTGGCATTGCAGAGGATTCAGATTTGGCTGTAGTAGTTTCTGCTTCTGTTGTAGCGGAACTACTCAGTGTTGTTGGTATTTCAGTAGTTGTAGTGTTTTCAGCTTTTGATATAATCAATAATCAGAATCAAAATAATATTAATCTGCAGTCTATCAGTCTCAGTGAGGTGGACTGAAATGCTCCCTGAAGATTGAAATAATATTTTGGGAAATGGGAGGAAAAAGACGGATTTAAGGGAAGAGGGCTCTTGGCTAGTAATGAAAGATTTTGGCTGTTGTTGTTCCTTTTATTGAAAAAAGAATATTCCTGTCATTTGAAGTTGAGGTTTGAGTTATTTTTTTCAGCCCATCCTCATTTCTGAAAAAAACTTCTCCTGGGATCACAATCTTTCACATAACACCTTTCCCCCCCCCCCAGGTGAATTCTTTGCAAAAAAGATGGCTTCCTCACTGTGTCCTTTGGGAACAGCTATATTTTTCACCTGAGGGTGTCTCTGGGAACAATGCTACATCATTATGTTATGTTGTTCTCACGTAGGGATGTCAAAAGAGTCCAGTTAGGACTGAAAGCTCAGCAGGGTTCTGCTAGCTTGGTCCTGGACTACAGTGCATATACGCCCATACCCGCTCAACTTGACACACAGTAGGTGTGAGAAGATACAAAAAGAGCAACCAGATACAAAAGAGAGCAGGGCTCCTGCAGCTTTAACTGTTGTTATGAAAAGGGAATTTCACCAAGGGCTGCATCCATACAAACTACACCTACTGAAGTTCCCTTTTTAACACAACTGTTGAAGATACAGGAGCCCCGTCCTCCCTTTCATATGGTCACCCTGAGGACAAGCCACAGTTCCACAGGTGAATGCCCTTTCCCACATGCCCAACAAGCCAGACTGTACGAGTGAGGGTGTTTTCAAACTATCCTCTCCTGCTGATTTTAATAACTAAGTTAGGGTGACCATACATCCGGTTTTACTTGGACATGGGGGGAGCAGACCGTGTCTGGGGGGAAATCCCCGTTTTCCTTGTTTTGTCCGGGGGGGAAACGCGGTTTTAAAACAACAACAACCCCAGTTTAAGGCCCTCCAGGCTTTCATCCGGGCCTCTCCTTCACCACTGTGATGTCAACCAGGCCCGGATGAAAGCCTGGAGGGCCTTAAACCACATGTTTCTGAAACGTGGAAACGCACAGCTTAAGCTCCGCCCATACTTCCATCCAGGGCTCTCCTTGGTCGCTGCCTTGCTCAATAATACAATAGCTGCCATGGTTATGGTGATCATATGGAAAGGAGGGCAGGATTCCTGTAGTTTTAACAGTTGTAGAGAAAAGGGCATGTCATTTGTATGCATGCAGCACCTGGTGAAATTCCCTCTTCATCACAGCAGTTAAAGCTGCAGGAGCCCTGCCCTCTTTTGCATCTGTTCACTCTAGTATAGCTCCTGCAGCTTTAACTCTTATGATGAAGAGGGAGTTTCAGCAGGTGCTGCATGCATACAAATGTCACCTGCTGAAATTCCCTTTCCTATACAACTGTTAAAGATACAGCAGCCCTGTCCTCCTTTTCATAGGGTCACTCTAGCCATGGTGGGTATGGCTGGTCACAGAACACTCATTTCCCAGAAGGGAAATGAGTGAGTTTAAAAGAAAAGTAACTTGCCCAAGAATCTAAGTACAAGACAGAGGTGGCTTTTTAAAAAAAATTAAAACAATTTAAAAATAAATAAATCAGGAGGGGCCAAGAGCATTGCAGGTAGCACGAGAAGCACCACATTGGAAATCCCAGCTATTAACCTTATTCTGCTTCCATAATATGCATCCATAATATTTCCACCAGCCAGTGCCCAGACTACTGTACTCTTTTCCCCTCTCATACCCTGGCCAAGAGTCCACTGAGGGCAAGGGCTAATATCATCAGCCCTTGGGAGGGGACAATAACAGGAGTTGATCAAAGGCTGCCAAAGAGGTGATTGTACAAAGGGATTCTAGGCTAAAGGCCATGGGGGAAATGCCCAAATTGGGATAGGTCAGTCTTACTTCTCCACTTTTCTCATTCTTTTTCCTAGCTGGATTTTAAGGCTGCAAATTGAAGGAGATCTGCTCAGATATCAATGCACCTTACTCACATGTAAGTGCATATAGGATTGCAGTCTAAATGGTTTTTTGAATTATACAAGTCATCACACATGCCTAGCATAATTTTTGCTGTGGAATTTCGAAGGGTGCTGGCAGAGAAATGGTGCTTTCTTGATGTATAATATTATCGTTTCTAACTACCCTGCATTCCTCAGGGCCATTATCAGTACAATAGGAAAAAATGAATGGCCCCTATTTCCAGTTTATCCATTCTCCTTTCAGAACCAAGAATCCAAACCAGAAATGATGAGTTCTAGAAACCCCCAAAATAAATCCTTACCTTGTGCCATCTCATGCGCACTCAGAACAAATATAATCCATAATGCAATCCGGGATGCCATTTCTGTTCCATCCATCATAGCTACAGCTAGATGTGCGAAGATCCGAGAACACCCATCTAGCTTATATAGCTTCTAAAGAACTCGAAATGTGGCTTATTTGATACTTACAGGTGTCGTTTCCAAGTTATAACATCTTTTTTTGAGCAGAAGGCGTGGTATTCCTCACTCATGTCATGTATCTTGAGTCTAATGGAGTGTACTCAAAGGGCAGGGCTTGGAAAGGAGGATTAATATCCTTTGCACTGTTTATTTGCCTCGTCATAGGTTCTGGATCTGATTATATTTTTGGATATGTTTTACTTAGTAATTAACTGAGAGAAGTTGAAGGGCTAGTGAGCAATAAATGAGAAAGCACGGACTCTTACCAATAATATTGCATATCGGCATATTATCTACCATCAGGATGAAATGCATTAGAAGACCTGGGGACTGGGGGTGGGATATGGCAGATATAATGTATTTCAGAGGAATTGGAGAGAGAACGGATGACAATTGTCATTCAAATAAGCGCTAATGACTTTTTTTTGTATATAGGCTGACGTTTAGAAATCATAATAAAGTATATAGGTAATGTATCTACAACCTGGCCATTTTGTTACAGTATTTAAATGTCAGGTGTGGGCAATTTTGGGAGACCCAAGTGGGCACTAGTCCTGATACCGCTGGTGGTGGCTGCAAGAAAAGAGTGCACATTTCCCATCTATTTCCATTGGCAAGCTGCTGCTGTAGCCAAATTTAGCTTGAAAACAAGCTATGTTTGAAAACGAGCTGTAGTAGGGCATTGTAGCATTCCATAGCAGCTGCTGCAAATTTCCCTTAACTTCGGTTTCTGTTGATGGGATATTGTCTAGGATGACCATATTTGGGAAGCCAAAAAAGAGGACGCCTGGGCTGGGGGCACCATTAGACTGGCAAGGAGGAATGACACGCTTTCCAGAAGCCTGGAAAGTGCACTTTCCCCTCCTCCTCTTCAATCAGGTCCTTAAACATCCCAATTGGAGCAGAGGATAGGGAAGTGTGTCATTCCTGTCCGCCCCTGCTCCAATCGGAGCCTTTTCTATAATGTCCAGGAATGACACACTCTCCCCTTTAAGGCCCTAATTGGAGCCGGGGGGGGGGGGGTTTGATGCGCCTCCGGAAAGTACCTCCTTCCCCCTGCCATACTAATGGCGGCCTTAAAGAGGAAAACATAATTCCCAGAAATTATAGAAAATTACAGAAAATCCCCCCTGACATCCAGGATAGAATAAAAACCCAGACAAATCCTGGGAAATCCTGACAGTTGGTCACCCTAATTGTCTTCCACCACACTGGAGGTAGCAGGCTAGTTTAGCAGGCCCAGGACAGGTTGTGCAATATACACAGCTCTGTCCTCCCAATGAAGGAGAACAGCTGGAGAGTTCATGAGGAACAGCTGGGAGGCGTCCACTGTTGCCCCTCCCCCAACAGATTCTGCTGCCTGAGGCAGTCGCCTTACTCTGTCTAATGGTAGGGCCAGCCCTTCCACTGCTTATATTTTAATGGGAACCACTAGGGCCTTGCATAAGGCCACCAAACCATTGCACCTGCCCAGTGAGCAATGGAGAGACATGAGTTAAGGTGAGGAACATGATCTGATGGAAGAGTCAAAACCAGATGTGGGGAAACTCAGGCCTGGAGGGGTGGAATCAACCTCTCCTGGGCTCCCAATCTGATTCTCCAGGGTTCCCCAGATAGCCACAACCCCTTCCCCTGGCCCCACCCCTTTCTCTCAACCACCAATAGTCTGGTGGTTTCCAAACTTTGGCTTGAGTTTCTGCTCCCCTTCCACCATTCTAAAAGGTTTAAATGTTTCTCCTAAGGCTTCATTATTGGCAACAAGTGGTTTAAGCTACAATATGCTGATATATCCTGGCCTTTTTGGAATTCAGGGACATGATTCCCCCAAATTCTTCTTCTTGCAAAACAGTGTTGTAGAAATCTGCCCAATACTGGCAGCACATGGGCAGGAAACGCAAACTGAAACCAACAACAAGACAGTTTGGAGGATAACTTAGGACACAACCCTATGTATGTTTAGACAGAAAAAAGCCCTACAACTCCCAGTATTCCCTAGCCAGTACTGCTTAAAAAATGAGTGACTAAATTACAGGCTATGCCACATCTGGGTATAACAACAGGCTGGTTGTCGCTTGTCCATTCAAAAGGTCTCTTGGGAGGGGCCACTTTACTCCAGAGAAGTACTCAGCAACAGCAAGGGAGGGAAAGGAAAGGAAAGAAACGCTGAGCTCTTCTCCTGCCAGACTGCTCTTCTCCTGCCCAGCAGCTTTCACCTCCTCCACCAGTGTTCTGGACCAATGTTTACATGGCAAACACAAGTCAAGAACCCAGCAGGGATAAAACAGCTTGCAGAAGAAGAGTGAGGAGGAAGTTTGAGAAGAAGACATAGTAACAGGGGAAGGATTAAGCACCCCCTTCCCCTTTACTCTGTTTCCACTTCAATGCACAGTCTCACGTGGATTCATGACAAACGGGGTGGGGTTGCTGGGTCTTACAGTACATATGATTGCTCTGTAAAGTGCAGTTTCCCCTTAACAACCTGACCCTGGAACCAAATGTTGCAACCATGCCTATTTCATCAGTAATGTACCCACTTTCTCATCTCCTACTACCCAAAATTGTGCGTATCCTCTAAATCGGAAGTGAAGAACCCCTAACTTGTGGGCCTTGTCCATTCCATGGAACCTCCTAGGGTTCATCCAGGGGGTAGGGCTTGACCTCCAAACTCTATCCCAGAGGAACTCGCCACCCACCATAGGGAATTATCACTGATATCTGATAGAGGTGTAGAGAATCGTGCATGGTGTGGGGAACATGGATAGGGAGACATTTTTCTCCCTCCCTCATAATTCTAGAACCCAGTGGGGTCATCCCATGAAGTGATTGGTGGGAGATTCAGGTCAAATAAAAAGAAGCACTTCTTCACACAGCGCATAGTTCAACTATGGAATTCGCTACCACAAAATGTAGTCATGGCCACCAATTTAGTTGGCTAAAAGAGGGTTAGAAAATTTCCTGGAGACGAAGGCTATCAATGGCTACTAGTCCTGATGCTGCTATGCTGCCTGCAGTAATCAGAGGCAGTAAGCCTATGTACACCAGTTGATGTACATAGTCATGTACCAGTTGATGTACATAGTCCCCCATGGGTGGGAAGGTGCTGCTTGTGAGTTTCTAGTCAACAGCTGGTTGACCACTGTGTGAACAGAACGCTGGACTAGTTGAACCCTTGGAATGATCCAGCATAATATGTTCTTATTTCTGATTGGAGATTCTCCTGTGCGCCACTGTCCCTTTATCAATGTGGGCTTCCCCAGTTGTGTTTGTCTGTTTTTGCAAATGTTTTAAGAGTCCCTTAAATGTAGATAGTTTTAAAAGAGTTAGACAAATTCATGGAGGAGAGGCCGACCCACAGCTATTGGCCCATAAGAGGCAATGACAGCTCTGTGTGCAGTAGCAGTTGCTAGGTGGCAAATGGGTTCGCCAGTTGAGCTCTGACATATATAAACAGAAGGGTGGTTTATTGATATTTTAAATTGTGGTTGAAACATCCTCCTTTAAGTTCTCCTGTCCTCCAGGGACTTTCTGATGAGTGTACTGTGTCTTTTAAACAAGCCATGGATTCTTGTCTACTCAAAGAATCACTGTATTCAATCAAAGATCAAGTCAAGCTGAACCTGGATTAAGTATCAGGCACTTCCTGCCAAGGAAACCCCATTGGTGGTTTTTAGTAGGGATGTGCTCCGCTCCGATTAGGAGCGTAGAAGCAGTAGCGGATTGGCCTGCTCCGCCTTACCCAGAGGCGGAGTAGGAGCGGACCGCGGACCCCCTAGAAGCAAGGCGAAGAGAAGCGACCATTTTTCGGAGCTCCGAGTTCAGTCGGAGCGCTCCGGTCGCCATCTTGAAAACATTTCGCCATAGGATTGCATTGCGGCAAATAATCGCGCATAACTACGTTGTTTTTGAAGCTATCGTTCTGGAAATTCTTGTGCACAGAGAGTCGTGGATGGGGGTCATTTTGAGACCACTCTCACCTCTCTGCGTGCTGTGGTTCACGTGCAATATTTTTTTAAAAATCGGGTCAACCGCGGGGCTCAAACTGCGTTTCGGCTTTTCGCCCATAGGATTGCATTGAGGGAAAGAATCGGGGATAACTGGGGGGGGGTTTAAGCTATCGTTCTGAAAATTCTTGTGCACAGAGAGTCGTGGATGGGGGTCATTTTGAGACCACTCTCAACTTTCTGCGTGCTGTGGTTCACGTGCAATATTTTTTTAAAAATCGGGTCAACCGCAGGGCTCAAACGGCGTTTCGGCTTTTCGCCCATAGGATTGCATTGAGGGAAAGAATCGGGGATAACTGGGGGGGGGTTTAAGCTATCGTTCTGAAAATTCTTGTGCACAGAGAGTCGTGGATGGGGGTCATTTTGAGACCACTCTCAACTTTCTGCGTGCTGTGGTTCACGTGCAATATTTTTTTAAAAATCGGGGTTTGGGTTTTTTTTTTTTATTATTATTATTTTTTTGGAAGCGATGACAGGCACATTCAACTCCCAATCCTGATGAGAATTCATCTCCTCAGAAAGCATCCTCCTCCAATCCCAGCGTTGGAGGGGGGACTAAGGCAGACCCACCCTGAGAACTTTCTGTTTTGTGTCTCTTTGTGGGTTGGCGTTCGTGGAGGGAACACTTACTTAGCTAGTGCTCCTGCTTTGGAGATAGATTAATTTAATATAGGTTTAGTTTGGCGCGTGTGTGTGTTTGTTTGCTTCTTTCTGACTTGTAGCTTAGTTTGCCCTGTGTTTTCCCCTTACTTTGATTTAATATAAACTTTATTTTTGAATTTTGGAGTGTGTGGTTGGGTTGGTTGCCCCCCCCTTCCCTGTATTAAAGCCTGACTGTTCTGCTTTTGTGAAAGCTTTCTTTTGAAAGCATACACACACTTTTTGTCCCATTTCCCTACATTTATATTCTTAAACATATTTTATTATATTCTTTCACATAGTCCATTAGTATATATTCTCATACATATTATATTAGTATTCATATTTTGTTCTTCTTATAGTAGTGGTTGGTTCTTTTTCCCCCTCCCCTCTCTTAAATCCTGATTGTGTTTCCTTCTATCTTCTATATACCAAATATACCAAAAAAATTGGATTCTCTTTTTCTTCTCTGTGTAACTTCGACGGAGTGGGCTGCTTTTGTCAAGTTCAACAGGCAGCCACAGATTGAGCATTTTGGGGAAAGCATACGCACACCATTTCCCTATTCTTAAACATATTATTATTATATTCTTTGACATAGTCTTAGTAGTCTATTAGTATACATTCTCATACATATTAGTAGTAGTATTCATATTTTGTTCTTCTTATAGTAGTGGTTGTCCCATTTCTTGTCCCATTTCCCTACATTTATTAGTAATATTCTAAAACATATTATTATATTCTTGTAGATATTCTTAGTAGTATATTCTCATACATATTAGTAGTAGTATATTTTATTGTTCTTGTCCCATTTCCCTACATTTAAACATATTATATTCTTCTTATACATATTCTTAGTAGTACCTTATACATAGTATTAGTAGTATTAATATTTTGTTAGTCATCATGAAAAGAGAAAGCAGGCGTGCTGAAAGCAGCAAGGCTCAGTCTGCCAGCAGGGCTTCCTCTCCTCCTGTGAAACTCAAACGGGCAACTCCTTGGCTGACTGCTCCAAAACAGAAGCAGGACAAGCAGCAGGCAGAGCCACTCTCTTCTGCAACTTGTGCCCGGCGTTCTCTTTTTGAGGGTGGGAATGGGAAAAGTGCCCGTTTGCAAGAGGCACGTGGCAGCAGTGCCATTAGAGGAGGAGGAGTATCCCCAACTCCTTCATTCTCCTTTCAGCCCACGAGCCCGCTGATGGACCTAGACGAGGTCCTCAGCACAGTGGAGGGGGGGGAGGAGGAGGAGGCGGTGGGCCTCCAGGATGTGGGGGCTGAGGAGGAGCAGCAGCAGGCCGAGGCTCTCTCCCCAGTCTCATCCCACACCCCTGTTTCTGTGGCAACACCAGAGAGCTCAGGCGGGCAATTGGTGGTGTCACCACAGAAACGAAAGACAAGCATCGTGTGGGACCACTTTGAGTTGGGAGCGGATCCCCGCTTTGCTGTCTGTCGCCACTGCAAACTCAGCCTAAGCAGGGGTTCATCGACAGGGCATTATGGAACCAGCAGCATGAAGATGCATCTTCATAGGCAGCACCAGGCGATCTTGCTGGGGAAAGAGGCGGGCAAGGCGACTGGTTCCAGGGGAAAGCCGAAGGCTGCTGCTGGCACTGCCACTCTAAGCTCTCCATCTCCCATCCCCACAAGGGTTAGGCAGGCAACCCTGCAGGACATGGGGTGGGGGAAGTATTGACCCACAAGATGGCGTTTTCCAATGCCCACCCAGGGTGCTACTGTGTTGGGGCATCTGCCGGGACTGACTCCTCCCCAATACTAGATCTATGACATGTCACTCTGCCTGCCCCTCTGCTAGCCTGTCCTCCTCGGTGACCGACTCGCTGGGATGGTTTGCGTTTGCAATGCGTGACTAACTGCAATGCTGGCTTAGAAACCAGCCATCACTTCCTTGTGCCCCCAGAAATGCCCGCAGCCTGCCTGCCTGCCTGCCCGCCTCCCCCGGGGTGCTGCTGTGGTGGGGCATCTGCCAGGACTGACTCCTCGCCTACTCTGCCTGCCTCTCTGCCCGCCTGGTGCCTGGTTTGCTCCCAATCGTCCTCCTCTGTGCCCCTCAAGGCGTAACTGCTGGCTTAGAAAGAAACAACCAGCCATCTTTGCCTCACTTTGCGCCCACTTATGGGTTGGTTTGCTATGCGTTAGTGCTCAAGCCATCCTTGCGGCACTACAATGCATGCTGCCTGCCTGCTTTCCATTGATGGTGCTATATAAATAAATAATAATAATAATAATAATTCTCCCCTTCCCGCCTTGCAGCGATGGTGTATGTGTCTTGCTTTGACTAAGGGGAGAAGTCCTTCCTGCGCTCACTTAGACTTTATCAAATTCAATAATCCCTTTTTCAAATGTGCCAGAAGATTTAGGGTTATCTCGTGGCATGTTGGGATTGCCTTGGAACTGGCCCCATTGAGCTGTCTGCAATTGCAACTTTAAATCCCTGACATACTGGAGTGTTCAAATTTCAAAAGTTCCCCTAACATCAGGGGATGATGGGATTGCCTTGAAACTTGGTGTCCATGGGGACACATGGGTAAGCTGTCATGGGACCAAAGGATAGGTTTCTAACGTGCAAATTGACGTAGTTGTAGAATGGGACTTGATTTGGGGTGAGTTAAAAAGTTTAAGCCGCGCCAAAAATCAGGGGATGATGGGATTTGCTTGCAACTTGGCGTGCATGTGGACACATGGATAAGCTCTCCTGGTGCCGAGTTTGAGGTTTCTAACATGCAAATTGACGGAGCTATCCCAAGGGGTGTGAATGGGGTGCCCGATTTTCATAAATTCCCCAAAAATCAGGGGATGATGGGATTGCCTTGAAACTTGGCGTGCATGTGGACACGTGGATAAGCTATCATGGTGCTGAGTTTGAGGTTTCTAACGTGCAAATTGACGTAGTTGTAGAATGGGACAATTTGGGGTGAGTTAAGCCATGCCAAAAATCAGGGGATGATGGGATTTGCTTGCAACTTGGCGTGCATGTGGACACATGGATAAGCTCTCCTGGTGCCGAGTTTGAGGTTTCTAACATGCAAATTGACGGAGCTATCCCAAGGGGTGTGAATGGGGTGCCCGATTTTCATAAATTCCCCAAAAATCAGGGGATGATGGGATTGCCTTGAAACTTGGCGTGCATGTGGACACGTGGATAAGCTATCATGGTGCTGAGTTTGAGGTTTCTAACGTGCAAATTGACGGAGCTATCTAAAGGGGTGTGAATTAGGGTTATGGGAGGTGCGTTAGAGGGTAGAGCCGCGCCAAAAATCAGGGGATGATGGGATTTGCTTGCAACTTGGCGTGCATGTGGACACATGGATAAGCTGCCCTGGTGCCGAGTTTGAGGTTTGTAACATGCAAATTGACGGAGCTATCCCAAGGGGTGTGAATGGGGTGCCCGATTTTCAAAAATTCGCCAAAAATCAGGGGATGATGGGATTGCCTTGAAACTTGGCGTGTGTGTGTATACGCCCATGAGGTGTCATGGTGCCAAACGTGAGGTTTCTAACTTCAACGGAAAAAAAGTTGTTTACTTTTTTAGCTTTCAATGCAAGCCTATGGGGGGGCAAAAACGGAGCTCCGGATCCGATCCGGAGCTCCGGGCGGAGCGGAGCGGAAGTGGGCGGGGCGGGGGCGGGGCGGAGCGACCCGCTCCGAAAAATGGCGGATCTGCAAGTGAAGCGGAGCGGGGGGTCCGTGCACACCCCTAGTTTTTAGTATCTTTAGTATGTTTAGATAAGAGCCTTTGTTCTCTCCCTCCACCGCCTTTTCTAATCATTGTGTCAATTCAAAGAATAGGTGTGTTGCATAAAATTAGATGCTACGTGTGATTTAAGCAATGTGAGGATACTAGTGCATTGCTTTATTTAGATAAGCCTCCATTTATTACATTGGATTTGGATTTATGCTGGATAAATGTGCTGGTAGAAGTGGACTTCCTTGCCTTTGGTGGTTTTACTTCTATTACTTATGTTATATAAATTGAATCTATACTTTTTCTTTTCTTTTCCTTTTAGTGTTGAAGAGATATTATTTACTGTTTTGTCTATAAATGCTTTCATTTATGTTGTGTACCCTAGCTGTCTTTTCCATTTCTAATATAGTATGTCATGCTTCCCGGCCTTTTACAGGATTAACTTCCTTGTGAGGGGAGATTACGTAAGATTTTTGAGTTTTTGTAATATTTGTTTATAAGCCTCCACTCAAACTGGTGTGACAAATTTGAACAGCTGGTAGTTACCAGTCATCAAAGACCATTAAGCAAGAATCCTCTGCTGGCAATCTGTACAAATACCTTGAGTGAAGGGTGTTTATGTTTTTTGGAACAATATGTAGCTTGGTTGTCCTATGCTATACCTCCTCAGTTCATCCACTTCACACATCTGAGGGAAAATGTGTGTGCACCACATTGAACAATGCCTTAATTTGGGGGGGGGGGTGATCTAGAGATTTTTGATTACAGAAGATCTCTTGAAGCAGCACATTGCTTAGTTCAGATCTCCACATAATTATGTAGAATGGATACTCTGAAAATCAGGAGTGTTTAGAAATAATAATAATAATAATAATAATAATAATAATAATAATAATAATAATTTATTACCTGCCTCTCCCTCTGGATCAAGGTGGTGAACAACATTAAATACAAAAATTCCATAAAATGCATAAAACTGATTAAAAACTTATAAAACTGATACAGTATCAACTTTCAACCATCTTAAAATTCAACTGGGTAGACCTGCCAGAAGAGACCAGTCTTTATGGCTTTCTTAAATTCTAGAAGACTATTAAGTTGACAAATCTCTTCCGGCAAGCCATTCCACAATCTGGGAGCGGCAGAGGAAAAGGTCCTCTGAGTAACAGTTGTCAGCCTTGTTGTGGCTGACTGGAGTAAATTCTTCCCAGAGGACCTGAGTGTGTGGGGTGGATTGTATGTGGAAAGGTGATCTCGCAGGTAACCTGGACCCAAACCATGTAGGGCTTTAAAGGTAATAACCAACACTTTATACTTTGCCGGGAAACTAACTGGCAGCCAGTGAAGTGATTTTAAAGTTGCTGTAATATGGTCACCCCTAGGTGTATTGATTTCCAACCTAGGGCGTTACTAGACGGGGCTCTAGTGCGCGTTACCTTCCGCAGTCACGTCGAGGCTTCCAGATGACGTTCACGAGGATCCGCCGTTAACCTGCGGTGAAGCCTCTTTCTCCCGACTTTAAAAAAGTGAGTTCTAGTGCGCCTTTTCCTGCCGTCCCGCGGTAATTCGGAGTACGTGTGGGAGGATGTGAGGTCGCTGCGGTCTGCACTGGGCAGGAAAAGGCGTGCTAAGGGGGAGTGGTCAGCGGCTTCGGTCAAGCCGCCTCTGCCATTTGTGCGCAGTCCGCCAGCTGAGGCAGCGCGGCAGAGCGGCTTTTTTTTATTATTCCCCCAGTGACAGTTTGCGCAGGAATGGAGGACCGGAAAAGTGGCTGGTGACTCCTTGCGGTGGGCAGCTACCGTGGCCACATAATGGTGGTGCTGTACACTGCCTGTTAGTGTGGGTACCAGGCTGGCAGAGGGCAGAGCTGTTTGTGGGCTGCTGCCATGGCTATGGCCAGATGTGGGTTGGCTCCTTGGGATGGGGCACAGAGGCGGTCATCGCCACCGACACCTCAGAGGCATGATGGGAGATGTAGGCACAGAGTGCCCGTGCAGACGATTGACCTCGGGTCATATTACACCCGCCACGACCCCCATCAGGAAGTGAGCGCATCAATGTTGACCCTCAACAGCACCAGCAGCACTTCAGCTGGCACTGGCACTGCCGCTGCCGCCGCCGGCTCCGCCGCCGCCGCTGGGGCTGGCGGCGGCATCGCTGACGGCTGCGCAAGTTTGCGGTCTTTCGGACTTGCGCAAATCATGCAGCAAGCAAAAAAAAAAGCCGCGGCAATCAGGCCGGTGTGGCTGCGCAACCGTGCTCGCGGCGGCAGCAGCACAAACGGCGCAAACTTCCGCCACAAATCGAAGGCAGGTGTGGATCATGAGGCGTCACGGCTGAACGGGAAAATCCGCTTTCACCGCTCCTCAACGACGGAACACCTGGTAGGTCTAGCAAAGCCCCTAGCTGCCATATTTTTGATCTAGTTGAAGTTTCCAAATTAGGCACAAAGGTAGCCCTATGTGCAGCCAGGGCCAGTGCTACCATTAGACCAACTAGGCAGCCCCCTAGAGCGCAGACCTCAAAGGGGCGCAATACTGCCCTTTAAGGGTCACAGTTTTATACAAATTAGCTGTTTTAAGAAAGGAAAATATAATAGTTCAGAAACTCTTCTTGAACAGCTGAATCCAAGTTGGCAATTTGTGTGTGTGTGTGGGATGCAAGTAGCTCACCTTGCCTAGGGCACAAAATAGTCTGGCACCAGCCCTGTGTACAGCACATTGCAGAAGTTGAGCCTCGAAATTACCAGTGTGTGCACTACTGTCTTTAGGTCTTCCAGCTCTAGGAACTCAGCTTGGCACCTTGAGAGACCACCCACCTCGCCCCCACCCCCAAGGCTGGCCCTGCCTTTGCCCTTCTGTAGAGTTCCTATACGGGCATGGCGGATGTTCGTATATGGCGGAAACCTGATTTAGTTGGGAAAATTTCATTGGTATGCAGTGTCTGCCGCTGTGGCAATCCTGTATGAGGATCCCTAGCAGTCGGACTTGTTTTTGGCCGTGCTAATGACCCCGTTAATCCCATTGTACATTCATGGTGCTATATAAATAAATAAATAAATAATAATAATAATAATAATAATAATAATAATAATAATAATAAAACTCTGTTTCAAAAAGCCGCCTGTGAAAGGGATATGCTTGGCTATGTTAGACTGAGTGCAAGAATCACACACAGGCATGTGCATGCAATGTTTACAGAGAGCTTTCTCCGCCTGTCATTGAGCAGTGCCAGCTCCAGGTTTTGGGGGGCCCTTGGGCAAGTCACCCTCAGTGGGCCCCTCTCCCTTGGTGAGCCTGCCTTCTCAGCACCGTGGCCACCGGCTGCACTTGCTCCTCATCCTCTCTCCTCATGCCTCCCACTGCCTTGTGGGATAGGCAGGGAGCAAGTAGGCAGTGATAGCTCCTACCTCCACCTCCTCACCACCTCCGTTGTGTGGGCCAGAGTGAGAGGCAGGTGGGCAAGCAGGTTGCAAGAGTGAAGAAAAGGAGTAGCTATAGGGGGCTCTTGTCAGTGGGCCCCTGTTTGTTTACCAGCCCTTGGCAGAGACCCAACTGTGCCTACCCTTGACGCAGGCCCTGTGATTGAGTCCTCAACATGTTCTATTATTATACAGAGATCATGTTGGCAAAATGGAAGGGAACCAGGCATGCAGAGAAAGTGCATGTATATGCCAGCTTTCCCCCAACCCGGTGCCCTCACATAGAAAGCCATGGCCATGCTAGCTGGGGATGATGGGAGTTGTATTCCAGCACATCCAGAGGGTACTGGGTTGGGGAAGGCTGATATATGCTCATTTGCCCTGTTCACATATAAAATAGGCAGATCATGTCTACTCGTCATACAAAATGAAATGTGGATGAGGGGCAAAATCAGTAACCCCCTCCCATAGTTGATCTCATCTCATTTTCTTCTGTAACTTTAAGCATTTTTCCCTTGCCCTGATCACTTCCACCTGAAGAGCAGCACTGTATTTGCGGTGTGTGTGTATGTATGTGTAAGCAAAACCCATCTCTCCTCCTTATGCTCTGTGTTTTGTTAAAAATTAGACCCTCCCTACTACCACTTTAAATATCAATGGGATGAAGATCTGTTTAACATGCATGTGATTGCCCCCACCCCCATCCGAAAGGTATTCTTGGGGAATGATATTTATGAACGAATACCAGAGATTATTATTATTTATTATTATTTATTTATATAGCACCATCCTGGCCGAGCCAATCCTTGAACTGCAAAAGCTGTAGGTGAGCAAAATCTGGACACATTTCTGGAACGCAAGACACACGCTCTGCTGTAATCTGCCTATAAATCACAACAGCTATTGCAGTGATGTGGGTTTAGGCAGGGGAGCAAAACAGACATACCTGGATTCCAGGGAAATCCAAGTTGGCAGCAGGGTGTGAAACTGTGTTGTACAGGGCCAAGCAACTTGGTGCTCTCCAGATGTTTAGGACTACAACTCCCATAATCCCCAGCTAGCATGGCCAGTGATCACAGATTATGGAGTTGTAGTCCAAACACCTGGAGGCCACTGGTTGCCTACCGCTGTTGTACTCTGTGTGGACAGAACAGAGGGGAAGTAACTGTGAGCTAATTTATAAACGTTCTTGCCTACTACTCCCCCGAGAGATAGAAAGTTTCAAAGTCGATTTCCTTGTGAAGATGGAGTACTGGAGATGTGTGTTTCTGTAATATCTTTTTCTTTACCAAGAAAAGTTGCACAGGGGACACACAGATGGCCAATGCTACTTTGAAGACTTTGTTGGTTCTCCAATAGCAAACTGCATACCTTTGGAGCTCCTTAAAGCTACTTTTTTCCAGACAGCTGCAAAAACGAAATATCGGTGGTCTTTCTCTAGGTAAGTTCAAAACAGAGACTGTTTTTCCCCTACTCCCTCCAGTCAGGCAGGTAGGTAGGTGTAACCTGCATTCCTAGCTCTACAAGCACCTTTCAGCTATACATAAGCCTAGATGGATGGCAAACTTGTTTTGCATGGCTATAACTCATGGACCTCGTTCATATATGCCATAGCCTGAAACTAACTCTGGCTACATCTCAGGACCTAAGTGCTTACAGTGGGGAGCTGCAGCCTCTCCAAGCCGCTTAGGAAGTTTACCTGTATAATTGTTATTATTTATTTGTTTGCAATATTTATATACTGCTCCACATCCAGTAAAATATCTGAGCAGCAAACAATAAAAAGGGGAGAAACAACAACAACAACAGAAATACAGAATTAAGATCAAGATCAGATTGCACTATAAAACTGGGGTTGGTTAGTCAGGGGAGTCTTGTTTAATTTTTATTTATTTATTACATTTTTATACCGCCCAATAGCCGAAGCTCTCTGGGCGGTTCACAAAAATTAAAACCACAATAAAACAACCAACAGGTTAAAAGCACAATTACAAAATACAGAATAAAAAGCACAACCAGGATAAAACCACACAGCAAAATTGATATAAGATTAAAATGCAGAGTTAAAACAGTAAAATTTAAATTTAAGTTAAAATTAAGTGTTAAAATACTGAGAGAATAAAAAGGTCTTCAGCTGGTGAGGAAAGGAGTACAGTTTAGGCGCCAGGCGGACCTCTCTGGGGAGCTCATTCCACAACCGGGGTGCCACAGCGGAGAAAGCCCTCCTGCTAGTAGCCACCTGCCTCACTTCCTTTGGCAGGAGCTCACGTAGAAGGGCTCCTGTAGATGATCTTAAGGTCCGGGCAGGTACATATGGGAGGAAGCGTTCCTTCATGGTATCCTTGACTTTTGAATTTCATTGACTTCAGTGGGTACCAAAGCTAAAGCAAGATTGGTGCCTGCCTGACATCAATAGGCAAGAAGATCCATAGGGAGGGAAACAGATAAGTAAAGGCTCCACTCCATGTGGACTCCAAACGGACTGCAGGTGGAGCCCCCAGGAGTGCCGCATCTGATCAACTTAGTGATCGGGCAGCTGATAAGCGAGAAGGTGCTTCTGTTTCTCTGCACACAGTGGAGGCTGGTGGCTCCGACATTACTGGGGCATTACTGAATCAGCTCCGGGTTTCAGTCAGAATTCTAAAGGAGCTCTCCAAGGTGCTTTGTTTGTATTTATAGGGTGTGTGTTTTTAAAACGTATGGTTTTTATATGCTGCCCATAGCCACAGTGCTCTGAGCTGTGGCAATTAACCTTGCTGACATTCTGCTTGCAGAGGATTTAAGATGTTGTGGGATATTTATGACCTGATTTGTTTGTATCTGACTTCCCAGACCTGCTTCACTTCAGCAAGGCTGCTGCATCGTGCCAAGACCAAACATTGAGGAAACTATTATCATTAAAACAGTGTTGGGGAGATTTGAAGAAGAGGGAATGTACAGATTGGCACTTTCATTTAGGGTTGCCAACTTTTTTTTGTTTTAAAACTTTGTTTCAAAACCATTAGCACAGAACTGATTGATGGGTACATAAAAGTAAAGCAGAGAACATTTCTGTTGACAAAGTGATAAAGTTCACCGGCTTACCAGGCTCCTGTTAAAGGCATAGGAGCAGGGTAGTTTCAAAAAGTTGGCAATTTCACATTAATTCTCCTCCTCCTCCTCCTCCTCCTCCTCCTCCTCCTCCTCCTCCTCCTCCTTCCATATTGTCTGGTAAACTTAGAAAAATAAGGCTGTGTAAGAAATCGTTGATCATATTCTGGCCTATATCGGCTAAGGTCCAACACCCAACTTGGACCCAAAGAACCTCCTATGACAGAGGGAGTCTTTCCACTGGAGGAAGTAAATCTTTGAATCCAACCCTGATGTGTTTCCTCATCCCTTCCTCTTCTCTGTCCTTCCTGTTTCACATTTCACTTCTCCCATGATTCTCTATTCCACTCTCCAGCTCTATCCCCAGATCTGACTGCCATATGATGGGGTGGGCAAAATACGTGCTGGGTTGCATGGACCTTGGGAATGGCAGTCCAATAATCTGAAAGAGAAGAGATCGTACATTTGCTCCATGATAAAGACCAAGGCTGGTTTCAATTTTTTTCACAGCTAGATATGTTCTGGCTTTGCATATCCACCCATCAACAGCAACCAACTATAACAATTCAAGGAAGCACACACACCCCCATCCACCCTGCCACAAATATACTACTTGTAAGAGCTGAAACTTTCATGTTCTTTAGTAGGTAACAGCATCAATGGGTCATGTAGCCAGTTATGTTTTTATTTTTATTTTATTATTACATTTATATGCCACTTTCCCCCCTTCAAGTAGCTTACATGGTGCTACTACTCTACATTTTATCCTCATAGAATCATAGAATAGCAGAGTTGGAAGGGGCCTACAAGGCCATCGAGTCCAACCCCCTGCTCAATGCAGGAATCCACCCTAAAGCATCCCTGACAGATGGCTGTCCAGCTGCCTCTTGAATGCCTCTAGTGTGGGAGAGCCCACAACCTCCCTAGGTAACTGATTCCATTGTTGTACTGCTGTGAGGTAGATTAGGGTGGCAGTCATTGACTGGCCCAAAATCACCCAGTGAACTTCACAGCCGAGGGGGAATTGAACCTGGATCTCCTAAGGTCTAGCCCAGCATTCTAACCACTATACCACCAGCTCTTGTGACTAATTGTTAGGAAACTGGTCATGTGACTGGTTACTAAGCATCTGCACATTTTCCCTGATGAGTGGTTTTACTCAGAGGGATGCATGCTCAATATCACCCATATGGGTTAATTGCTCTTCAAAGTTCTTCAGCCATCTTTTCTTACCAACAGAGAGCAAAACTGAGGTTAATGGTCATTTGCAGTAGGCATTCCAACCCTTTTGAATGATTCTGAACATGGAACCATTGGAGAGATTAATGATTAATTAAGTACACAGGTGTGGCTATAGGTACATTCCATAGAAAGCAGGAGGCCTAATGTTGGCCCTATGGCCAGTGATATCTATCCGACCTTCACTTTTACCATCTCTGACTGGTATTTCCATCTCTGCCTATCTAGAACAAGGCCAAAAGTCCTCAAAAGAGAAATTTGGGGCAAATTTGGAGGAAGGTTCAAAGCAAAATAGGGCTGTGAAATTTCCCTGTTGTTCACCTGTCCCATGCTTGATGTGTGGCAAACCTGGAGTCCAGATCAGTTGCAGCAAAGACTGGGGAGGAGGATAGAGAATTGGGGAGGAAAGAAACGGGAGATGCTTTATCTCCTTCAGCAAGAGATTTAAAATATATGAATGTTCTTCGGTTTCAAATTTGGCAACCCAAGATTGGACTGGGGTGTAATGTATACGTTTATGTGAAAATGCAAAATCTTATATGTAATTGGTTAAAATTGATTGATACGCTTTAGTCCTCACAATATTTCTGCAAGTTGCAGGGATGTCATGGAATGTTCATGAAAATTCCAATGTCACAACTTGAAGGTGTCAGCAACAGAGTGTTGACTGATGGTTGAGCTTCTAGCAACAAGGGTGGCTAAGCGAATGAAACCAGTGATTGACCTACATACCAAGACGGGGAGGCTCAAAAGAAGCAACAGTGTTAAACCCGCAGCCAAACAGATTAGGATAATGGCCCAGAAGGATAGACCAACAGTACCTGGAGAAGAAGGCAGGGGAGAAGAGGGGGTGGGGGAGATGGAAAAATTACATTCAAACTTTGCTTTGTTTTTCTTCTTGATTTTTGTTCCTTTTGTTGTTCTAAATTAGTGAGGTTCTAAGATGGCTCTGGATATTTGGGCACCCCTCCTCATTGTGTTGGCAGCTGAACTCTCATCTCTACCATAGTCAGTTCACTCTACCCCATGCCTTCTCCTGAGTCATCTGCCGCCTTTCCTTATCCTGCTTCCCTCACTTCCAGACCCACCAGGAACCACTTAAATGGCTACAGTACAACATCTGGGTTTTTCACCACATGTACACATGATAAGCTTTAAAAAAAAAGAGTGTTTGGAGAGAGTACAGGGCACCTGAAGGGGATATTTGATTCAAAATATGTTGGGTTTAATAAGTGATATTTTGTGCACCCACAGCAAGGGTTTCATACTTTTCTCAGCTGGGCCCCCGAATTCAATTTTGGACAAGCTCTCAGGGTCTGGATTCCCATGCCAGGCTGGGATGATCCCTATGTTTGGCCAAATAAGCACTGTCCATTCTGGAATATGCACTCTATTGCCCACATCTAATGCAATGTTTTCTCCCTAGTGTCTTTTCTTTAAAATAAAAAAGTGTTTGTAAACAGGGAAGAACATAAGAAGAGCCCTGCTGGATCAGACCAAGGGTCCATGGAGTCCTGCACTCTGTTTACACAGTGGCCAAACAGCTGTTGACCAGGGAAACAACAAAGCAGGACCTGGTGCAACAGCATCCTCCCACCCAGCAACTGGTGTACATCGGCATACTGTCTATTTTTATTTATTTATTTATTGCATTATTATGCCACCTTTTTTCCTCCAAGGAACCCAAGGCGGCGTACATAATCCTCCTCCTCTCCATTTTATCCTCGTAACAACAACCCGGTAAGGTAGGTTAGGCTGAGAGTCTGTGAGTGGCCTAAATTCACCCAGTGAGCTTCCATGGCTGAGTGGAGACTAGAACCTGGATCTTCCAACTCCCAGTCCAACACCCAAGCCACTGCAACAGACTGGCTCTCATACTGCCACTGATTTTAGCTTACTTGAACATCAGTTTAAAGCACACATTGGATCGGAGGCATGAGCTCTTCCTCTTCAGCTCAATGGTAGTAATCTAAGGCCATAACACTGAGAGCCAGTGTGGTGTAGTGGCTAAGGTGTTGGACTGGGAGTCAGGAGATCTGGGTTTTAGTCCCCACTCAGCCATGGAAACCCACTGGGTGGCTTTGGGCCAGTCACAGACTCTCAGCCCAACCAACCTCACAGGGTTGTTGTTGTGAGGATAACATGGAGAGGAGGAGGATTATGTATGCTGCCTTGGGTTCCTTGGAGGAAAAAAGGTGGGGTATAAATGTAATAAAATAAATAAATAAATAAATAACATGGTACTTGCCCATATGTGCACACAATGGCTTGGATCTGGAGCAGAACTTCACTCATGGAATTGTCCCACCAGCAGAAGGGAAGGGCTGGTGCTCCCACTGGATAAGGGTAACCTTCCTTAATGGAAGGAGCCCTTATGCTTGCAGGATCCGAGCCCATGTGCTCTGTCTCATAATAAAAACATGGGCAGGTTTCTTACCAGAAGCTGCAGTGAAGGCCACAGTGGTAGTTGCAGGCATTGCCTTTGGGGCAGTAGCACTGGATATAATGTTTGTTATGGACCCAGGTCTGGTGCCGGCAACTCTTCCCACGATAACTATAGGCAAGGTGTGCTTTGTCCCGGTCGTGCTAGTCAGGGAAGAGGCTGCTATCTTCTGAGCCGAGGGAACAGTACTTGAGATTGTATCTGAAGTGCCTCTGGGAATGGAGATATGAGTAGCGATAGCTGTAGAAATGGAGCTCCCAGAAGCAGTTCTGGAAGTGAATGGACTGGAGACTTCAACACCACTGGTGGTTTCAGTGACAATGATGCTACCCACAGGAATACTGGTCTTGGCATCACCTCTGGAGGCCATAGCAGTAGAAGTTTCGGTACCAGTTGTGGAAGCCACAGGAATGGATGTTTCAGTGGCTACAGTGTTAGTCAAAGGATGGGATGATTCAATGCCACTTCTAGAAGACATGAGGATGGAAGTTTAAGCAACAGTGCTGGGTACTGTGACGAGATCTTCAGTGGTACCTCCTAAAGCCATAGGTCTAGAGCTGTCTTCAACAGGGATCCTTTCAATAGGAGTGATATTGGTCCCAGGAGTAGAGGTTTGAACCCTGCTCCCAGTAGCTATGGGGCTGGAGCTTTCAGGGCTAGTGGACACAGTTACGGGCTCAAGTTCACCAAAGGTAGTGATGTTAACAATGGGAGGGGGTGTTTCAGCGCCGTTTCTAGAAGTCACAGGAGTGGAGCTTTCACCAAAACTGCTGGAGTCCACATGAGTGGTGGCTTCAGAGTTAGTTGTAGAATCCAAGATGGTGGAGATTCCACTGTGAGGGCCAGCTTTTATAACTATGTTGCCAGTCACAGAAGTAGGGCAGGACACTTTTGGAGTGGTGGCTTCCATGTTAGCGATATTACATGAAGGAGCAAAGACTTCCATGGTAGTACTGGAAGTTAGGGGGGTGGAGGGTTCAACTCCACGGGTGAAATCCCAAATAGTGGATGTTTCAGTAATAGAAGCAATTGGAATGGTAGTTTCCATGGCAGTGAAGTTAGCCAAGTGTGAGGATGTTCCATTAACACGTCTAGAAAATTCCACACTGGTGCTAGATGCCGCTGTTTCTGTGTGGATGGGAACTGTGGATGTAGATGTTTCTGTGACTTTGTTGGTATCTGAGGTGGTGAGGGTGGCCATGAAAGTGGAGGTTTCATCACCACTTCTAGGAACTACAGAAGAAGAAGGTTCAATGCTGCCAGCATTGGATGCCACAAGGGTGGAAATTTCAGCAGTGCTGCTGGAAGCCTCTGGAAGACTGGTTCCTGCGATAGCTCCTGAAGTCAGGACAGTGGATGCTTCCGTGACAATGGAGCTTTCAGTGGCAACTGAAGTGGGTGCTTCATCACTATCTCTGGAATTCACAGTAGTGGAGGCTTCTGTGCCAATAGCAATGTTGGAGTCCACAGGAGTGGTGGCTTCAAAGTTACCTCTTGAATTGGAAGGAATGGTGATTCCATCTGGTGGGGTGTTTTCTGTAGTTGCGATACTTGTGAGAGGTTGAGTGGAGATTATTGTTTGAGCAGGGGTTTCCATGTTAGTAATGTTAGGTACAGGAGTAGAGACTTGATCAAATTTCTTGGAAGTCCGAGGAGTTGAGATATGAGCATCAGTGCTGGAAGCTACAAGGGTGGTCATTATGGTGCCAGCTATTGAAGCTGTGGTTTTTCCGCCAGTGATAGCTTCTTCAGTAGCAATGTTAATAGCCAATTCTTGACTACTTCTGGAGGCTGAAAGAATCTCGGTTTGGGCAGCAGTGCTGTGGCCCACTGAAGTGCTGATTTCAATACTTGTAGTAGCTGCCACAGAAGCAGAGATGTTTCCAGTACCATTCAAGATATCTTTGGTGGTGGTAGATAAGGTGTTGTCTGTGATAAGCATCTGGGATCCTGGCAGAAGGCAAGAATAATCAAATAGAATTCATAATGCACAACCATTCCCACCTCAAATTAGAGTAAAATCTCTATGGGATCGAAATTTCCAGTGAATCTCCTCCCTATCATCAAGACCAGCTTGAACCACAACTACTGAAAACCTGACCATATATGAAGGTTTCAAACCACTTCTGTAAAATGTTCAAACTTGGATCTTTATTAATTTCTTCAGGGTAATTACAAAAAATAAAGTTCTGTCTTTCCACACAATCCTATACATGTTTACTCAAAAGTAAGTCCCACTTTGTTAAATTGGGAATTACTTCCTCACTTCCTCATTTGATCCTTCTGTTATTTAACATAGTCTGATATATCTATATCTATATCTATATATCTATCTATATATCTATCTATATATATCTCCGAGGTTGTTTTTTTAAAAAAATGTGGGGTACTTGGCCATCAGACAGCAGAGGGCAAGGGAAGGTACAGAAGCTGTGTCACCTGAAACACTGGAACATTTGCAAATGCTGTGTTACGTAATAATGAGGGCTAGAAACTTTTTTTAAAAAATGAAGCTGGAGTTCTTGGGAGTAAAAATTCTGCAACACATGGCTAATTCTGGATAGAATTCTAGAGGCTTAAATTCCAGAAGACAAACTTCCTAACTATAGCTCATTGAAAATCAATAAGTAATTTTGCTAATTGCCTATTATTGGTATCAAGGCTGTTGGTAAGGTATGAGACAATAGGTCTTAGGGTGTTTGATCTCAGCCACCTATAGCTTATCTTCTCCAGCGCACAACAACTTCAGGGGATAAATTCTTCCAGGACATAAAGGCCCTTTCTACACCTAAGGGTTATCCCAGGAAAATGGAGGGATCATCCCTGCCTGCTTCCGGGATCCCCTGTGTGTCATTTGGATGCACAGGGATAATCCCGGGGGGGGGGGGGAAAGGCAGGTGTAGAAATGGCCACAGAGAGAGAGAGAGAGGTCTTACCTGCTAAGTGAAGAAAGATCACTATTAGCATAATCATTGGGACTCTTGAAGAACAGCCTAGAGAAACCTGACACATGTTGGATGCTGATGTTCATACAACCCTTTTCAAGGGAACTGTGAATGTCCACGATTAGGCATGTGAAGGACAGGGGAAGGGGAGAATTTTGGAAGCTGAAAATAATACCCTCCCATCTTGTCCTGTTGCAGAGGGAAAGGACAGCTTATAGCAGGATAAGCCACACAAGAACACAGTGTATCATATCATTTCGAGGCTCAGAAAGGGTGCGTCCTTTTCTTTTTTTCATAAACACATAATTAAATAGATTATTTTTGTAACTAAATGGCTAGACAGAGCTCGGGACAGCAGTGATTTTAATGTTTTTGCCTACTTTCAACAGGTGACGTTTTAGGAAATGAGAAATCCTGACTGACGAGTATGATGCAGACGGGACATTTAACCCTCTTATGGTTGAAAGAAGCACTTTACTTATCTGTGTCTGTTTTAGATTTAAAAAAGTGCCACTGATATGTATTGGACAATGATTCTAAGTGTGTGTGTGTGTGTGTGTGTGTGTGTGTGTGTGTGAGAGAGAGAGAGAGAGAGAGAGAGAGAGAGAGAGAGAGAGAGAGAGAGAGAGAGAGAGAGAGAGAGATTGTATTGAAGATTATTGTCTCTAATATGATAAGAACATAAGAAGAGCCCTGCTGGATCAGACCAAGGGTCCATCTAGTCCAGCACTCTGTTCACACAGTGGCCAACCAGCCATCGGCCAGGGACCAACAAAGCAACAGCACCCTCCCACCCATGTTCCCCAGCAACTGGTGCACACAGGCTTACTGCCTCAAGTACCGGGAATAGCACACAACCATCAGGGTTAGTAGCCATTGATAGCCTTTGCCTCCAGGAATTTATCCAACCCTGCCTTTAAAGCCATCCAAATTGGTGGCCATTCCTACATCTTGTGGTAGTGAGTTCCATAATTTAACTATGTGCTGTGTGAGGAAGTCCTTCCTTTTATTTGTCCTGAATCTCCCACCAATCAGCTTCATGGGATGACCCCATTGGGTTCTAGTGTTTTGAGAGAGGGAGAAAAATGTCTCCCTATCCATATTCTCCATACCATGCATAATTTTGTACTGTTCAACTATACAGGAAAGCAGCGGAGGCTGGTGGCTGCAGTGTCAGTGGGGCTGTGAATCTGCTCCTTGTTTCAGTCAGAAACAGGCCAGATCTACACTAAGCAGGATATAACACTTTGAAAACGTTTTGAAGACAGTATAGGGAGTGTGTCCTGGGCCTCAACAGTTGTCACTGCTGTTATAAACCATTTTAAAGCAGTAGTGTAGATCCTGCCTTAGTCAGAACTCTAAAAGAGTTATACAAATAGCTCCTTTCGAGCTCTGACTGGTTCTCACTGAAACTTGGAGTGGATTCACTACGCCACTGACATTGGAGCCAGCAGCCTCCACTGAGTTTCCCCTAATGTTTAGCTGAAATTTGCTTCCTTGCCATTTCCATTAGGCCCAGTCCTGTTCTGTCCTCTGGAAAAATAAATAAATATTTTTGTGTTAGAGAAAGCAGCTGAGGAGTGGCTGGTGTATGGTCATGGTCAGTGCTAGCTCCAGGTTTTTGAGGGGGCTTCGGCAAGAAAGACACAAGAAGAAGAGACTTGCAGGATCAAGCCAAGGGTCCATCTAGTCTAGCCCTCCATGGGCCTCCTTCCTTCAGTGAGTCCCCCTTTTCACCACCGCCTTTGCCACCAGTTGCTCTTGTTCCTCGTCCTCCTTCTTGTCATTCTGCACAAATGGCCTCTCTGTTTTCACCATTCCGTTTTGGTCAGAGAAATTGGGGGGAACTATTTCACCGAATTTCTCCAGTCAGGAAGGGAAATTCTCACATGTAAGGCTCATCATTGGCAGGGCTTATAACACAGCTGCCTGTGCTTCCTGAATTGAAAAGGCCCTATGGGAGGAATTACCTCATGATGTCTTCCCCTGGGCTGTAATAGAAGTGCAAGAAGCCAAGGAAGTTACAAGCTGCTAGAGAGATAACTGTAAAATGGAAGACAGAACACTTGCACACACACCTCAGCCACCTCGTAAGTAAGCACAAGAACCTTGAACCCAACCCATGATCATTTCTACAAAATATTCTTCTCCTTTGGATTTCCATTTGAAAGCAATTTATTTTCTATCAAATTGAACCAGAATGTTTGAAGAGAACATGGGGGGGGGGATTCAGAACAGCACTCATTGCTACCACTTGCTTGCTTGGCAGGCAGAGAGCCAGCGAGCAAATAAGAAATAGCCTCTCTAGCACTTCTCCTTTGTAGCATATAGCACACGAAACACCATTGCCTGGGCCAGAGCAAGAGGCCGTTGAATGAGCAGGTTGCACTGGGGAAGAGGAGCAGCAATTCCAGGGGGCTTTTGAAAACCACCTGGGGTCAGGGGCTCTTCCCTGAAAGGCAGCCAAGAATTATTTTATCTTGGAGCGTGTTCAGAGGAGGGCAACCAGGATGATCAGGGGTCTGGAAACAAAGCCCTATGAAGAGAGACTGAAAGAACTGGGCATGTTTAGTCTGGAGAAGAGAAGATTGAGGGGAGACAGGATAGCACTCTTCAAATACTTAAAAGGTTGTCACACAGAGGAGGGCCAGGATCTCTTCTCGATCCTCCCAGAGTGCAGGACACGGAATAATAGGCTCAAGTTACAGGAAGCCAGATTCCAGCTGGACATCAGGAAAGACATCCTGACTGTTAGGGCAGTACAATTATGGAACCAGTTACCTAGGGAGGTTATGGGCTCTCCCATACTAAAGGCATTCAAGAGGCAGCTGGACAACCAACCAACCAATGCTTTAATGTGGATTCCTGCACTGAGCGGGGGGTTGGACTCGATGGCCTTATTATGCCCCTTCCAACTCTACTATTCTATGATTCTATGAAATATTGTCTGTGGGCCCCGACTGGGATGTTGGCCTTCAGCAGGCACCTGGCTATGCCTATCACTGACATTGGCCCTGGCCATGGTGCTGAGGGAAGAGATGCTTAACCCTTTTGTCCCAGGTATGGCCCTGATCAAAATTACCCCTGCTATTAGCTATAGAATAGGGAAACACTGGCCTTTATTCTGATTCTGCTCAGCTTCAAGGGGGCCAGGAGCTTTGCAGAGTAAGGAAGCACTCTGAACATATAAGATCCCACCCAGCATCCATCCTCTACCTTTTGAAATCTCAGCAAGTATTGGAGGACCCCATAGCTTAGTGATAGAGCATGTGCTTTCTGCATGCAGAAAGTTCCAGGTTCAATCCTTGCCAATGTCAGTTAAAAGGATGTTGTAGCAGGTGACACTGGAGGCTGGTGACTCCAATTTTGGTGGGGCTGTGAATCTATGCTGGGGGCTTTGCTAGACCTGCCGGGTTATCCCGGCAGGGAGGCGGGGCTGAGGCGCGCTAACGTTAGCGTGCCTCGCCCAGGGTTCCAGACGTCGGACGCGCAGGGACGTCGGATCCCTGCGGCGTCCGCCATTTATTTATTTTTTTTAAAGGGGCCAGGTGCGGCCCGAAGACGGTGGACTGATAAGTCCTTTTTTTGGTTTTTTTTTTACCGGGGGGTGGGAAGGATGGCAGGGGGGGTGGCAAGGGGGCTGAGATCGCACTGCGCGCCGCCGCCGCTGCCACCCGAGCAAGCAGGCGAGCGGCGCTTGCCCGGGCAATGCCGCCCCATGCCAGGCATTGCCCGGGCAAGCGCCGCTCGCCTGCTTGCTCGGGCGGCGGCAGTGCGTGGCGCAATCTCATCCGCCCCCCCTTGCCACCCACCCTGCCATCCTTCCCCCTCCCCTCTCTTCCCCCCCCCCCCGGGCCGATGGGCACAACGCTCATATGAGCGCTGTGCCAGGTCCGCGGCTTTTCGCAGCTACTCGCGAGTAAGCAAGTAGCCGCAAAAAGCCTCAGAAGTCACTACACTTCCCCCCGCCCCAAGGCCGGAGCTGGGGAAAAGGTGCGCCATAAGCGAATTCGCTTATGGCGCGTTAGACCAGGCCTCAGCGCGGCCTGCCACCGGATTCCCCTGTGCGTCATCTGGACGCACAGCAGGGAAACCGGGTCTGAAGGCGCCCTAAGGCCTCGTCTAGGAAGGCCCTGGGTTTCAGTCAGAACCAACCAGAATCCTAAAGGAGCTATCCAAGGTGGTGGGCATATTTCAGAGGTTGGTTAGTTTCAGCACCTTGAATAGCTCTTTTAGGGTTCGGGCTGGTTCTGACTGAAAGCCAGAGCAGATTGACAGCCCCACCGAAATTGGAGCCACCAGCCCCCATTCAAAACACTGCAAAAAGATCACTGGCAGTGGCGGTTGCTGTTTGGAGTCGATGATATGAGACTAAGTGGACAAATCATCTCGTGGACAAGTGATAGTGCTTAGGGAAGTGGGGAGAGTGGAGCAAGGGAAGATTGAGGGGAGACATGATAGCACTCTTCAATTACTTGAAAGGTTGTCACACAGAGGAGGGCCAGGATCTCTTCTCGATCCTCCCAGAGTGCAGGACACGGAATAATGGGCTCAAGTTAAAGGAAGCCAGATTCCAGCTGGACATCAGAAAAAACTTCCTGACTTTTAGAGCAGTACGACAATGGAACCAGTTACCTAGGGAAGTTGTTGTGGGCTCTCCCACACTAGAGGCATTCAAGAGGCAACTGGACAACCATCTATCAGGTATGCTTTAGGGTGGATTCCTGCATTGAGCAGGGGGTTGGACTGGATGGCCTTATAGGCCCCTTCCAACTCTACTCTTCTATGATTCTATGAAGGGAGACAGCACTGCTGAAAGCTTAACAATCCACCCAACTCTCGTACACTGCAGGTAGCATTAAGTCAAAGATGGACTCCTCCCATGGTTGCTCACTTCCTTCATCGCTCACTCTCCCCCCATCTTTAGGGCTCACCCTGACTAGTTTGTACACCTTGTCATTGCTGCATGTATGATTCAGGCATTATTCCTATGCCAGCAGCAGCACTTTGAAATGTTAATGAATGAACAAATGAAAAGTACCTAAAAGCAACAAAAGCCAAGAAACCACCAGAGATCTTGACTGTAGATCTCCTGTGTCATATCAGCTTTCTTTTGTGGAGAGAGTGTTTTGAAGCACTGCTGGCTAGGGAATGCTGGGAGTTGTAGGACTTTTTTCTGCCTAAACATGCATAGGATTGCACCTTAACATGAGCAAAAAGAAGCAGGAGAGCACCCAGATGAATGGTTTTATCCTCCAGAAGCAAACAAGAGGCCTTTGCAGTCCTCTTGGGGCGCCTTCTTGCCAGCCGGTTGCAAAACTCCAATGTAGGTCTCTTTTGCCAGATAGATTGCAAATCTTAAAAGGTTTCCTGCCTGCTTCAGCTCTGGTGGTTTGGTTGTGTTCCTTAGCTGATAGTTACCAGCTATCGAGATGCATAACCAAACATTTGCACATCATGGGTTGTTTAACCTATGAGTACTTGTAAACAAGCAGGAGCAAATGAAGAGACTGGTTCCTGCCCACCTGCTCCCCCTGAACTGAACCAAAGGACATTCCATCCTTGGGTTATTTAGCGTGACATCTGAACCCAGAATTGTGGACGTTGGGGTGGGGGGTGTCAACCCAGGAATAAACCATGGGTTATATCTGGATTGTCTCTCCAACCCAGGGATGGAGCATCCCTGGGCTATTTACCTCAGATGGGTGGGAGCCAGCAAACTTGTTCTCTTCTACTTATTCATAACTACCTAGGGTTTAAATAAACCATGGGTAGTAGTGACATGCAACCTGGAGCAATGATTTAACTAACTGTTATTAATAACAGTATTATACCATCTCCACACTAGCATGCCATATAAGTCTTAAGGGGTCATTTTGTATATCCAGAGAGGATGCTTGCAGCTATATTGTGTGCTTAAAACAAAATCTTCCCTAAGATCTACTTATGAGATTCTCAGGAGTATCTGCGTGGCTCCTGTGGAAACCAGGACTAGATGGGGCCTTGGTTTCAACCAAAAGTGAATCTCTTGTGTTCTGAAGGCAGCTACTAGTGATGGACCGAGAATCTGGTCCTAGCAATGATGCAATACGGTGAGTGGTCTCTTGCTCCTTACTAAGAAGATTCTTGTGCCTCTTTCAGCACAACCCTTTGCATGTTTACTCAGAGCTAAGTCCCTCCTGTATTCAGTGGAGCTTCCTCACATAGGTAGCTGTGCACAGGATCACCATTAGAACCTGATGCTGCATTTAACTGAGTTAAAAAAACAATAACACCCAGCTCTGCATATTTTATCATCTGCCATGCCATCCTGCTTGTTTTTATTGTATTTTGAAAGATTATTTTATTTTATTTCTTATTGGGTCATTAGCTGCCTTGAAATTCCCTACAGTTGTTAGAGGGATTGATTTTTTTCTTCCAGGTTATCTCCATCTTTGATGTCCTTCTGCTTGCCGGAAAAAGACTTTTATTCAGACAGGCTTGGGGATTTTTAACTTGCTTTATTTGCTGATGTAAGTTTCAACTGTGGAGTGTTGTTTATTTCTAATGTTACTGATGTGTTTTAACTTTTAATGTTGTTTTTAACTGATCTGTTTTTCTGATAATTTTGTGTTTTATCTTGTATTTTATTTATTCATTTATTGCATTTCTATGCCGCCCAATAGCCAAACCTCTCTGGGTGGTTCGCAACAATTAAAATAATAAAACACAATGGCCTGGTTCAGACAACATCCTAAACCATGCTGCTTAACCACAAAACGGTTAAAGGAATTTAAACATTTTGTGGTTAAGCAGCATGGTTTAGTGTGTTGTCTGAACCAGGCCAACATGATAAAAGAAAGCTTAATGCTGCAGTATAAAATAAAAAATATAATCCCAGATAAAACTTAGCAGCAGTGTATTATTATTATTGTGGTAGCTATCTTGAAATCTACCTAGTGGAAAGGAAGATAGAAAATAAATAAATAAATAAAATTGATCAGACTTCCCAGGCCTGATTCCCTCCAGTTGGACACGTTCCCTGAGGATGAAACAACACATGGGTTGTAGTCCAACACATCTGGAGGGCACCAGGTTGGAGAAGGCTGCTCTGGATTGTTAAGGTTGTAATATTCAACAGACTTAACTTGTAGTAAGCTCCACTGAACCCTGTGACAGTTATGACTGAATAAAGTTGTATAGGGTTGCATTGCCTGTGTGTGTCTACTGCTCCTCCAGGTTAAGGAAGGGCTATAGAGCTCAGTGATGCTACACATGGTTTGCCTGTGAAAGCACACATGGTTTGCAACTTAGCATGCTCTGGGATGTCATTCAATATGCATTTGGAAGCAAACTGATCTGGTGTGCACTTCCTGAACTAAGCTGCAGATTGGGACACAGTTATCCTCCTGATTCCTTGCTTCTCCCAATGTTGTGGTGCAGTCCCCATGATAAATGATAAGCACTTTATGACAAAATAGACATTTTAAATGCAACAAAATGTGTATAAAATGTCTATTTTGTCATAAAGTGCTTATCATTTATCATGGGGATTGCTAAAAGAACATGTGGGAATGGGATGGACTGGAGTTAGAATGAACACATGTGAAACTGACATGAACTGAAACATGTGGATTCCTGCAATCCTGCATTGGACTCAATGGCCTTGTAGGCCCCTTCCAACTCAACTGTTCTATGATTCTATGAAAGCAGTCTGATCCAGGTATCGCTAGCAAAAGGTCCCGTGATCAGTTGCTGTCATCTTCAGATAGAAAGGGTCAGCCCAATATATTTTGCTGTTTGAGGCAAAGGACAAGGGGACATCCCCTCCCATTCCATATACAAGAGCTGAACAGTCAGACAGTTGAATCTTTCTATAATGATGATGGGACATCTTCCACTATACCTGAAGGCAACAGACTAGCATAGAGGGCACACAATTTTAGAGTTTTTACACACAGTTCTCTACCCCAACAACTTGCTGCCGTGTCCCAGCACCTGCCGCCTTCACTTCGTCTGATGGTAGGGCTGGCCCTACAGATAGTCTCCCAGAACGCTCCATGATTGACCTGAAGGTGGCCATTTTTGACCAAAGGAATTTCAAAGTCAGATTCTGTATGAAACATTCATTAAGAGGAACAACTCTATCTGTTGAACAGGAACGATGTGGCTTGAATAGGAATGTTTTTGTTTGTTTGTTTGTTTAATCACACTATGTGAATTAATCAGCTCACCAATGCAAGAATGCCTGTTTTGTGAATGGCAATATTAGGATAATTACCACTGTCTGTACTTTTAGCATTTCAGTTTCTTCTGACCTCACTGTTTACAATTCCTTCCCCACTCCCTACCCACTTTGTGTGTGTGTATATATGTACACATACACACACACACACACACACACACACACACTCTTAAACTCAGGATAAGTGATTTTATTGCAGTTCTACTTTTTTCATTATTATTGTAATTATTAGTATTTTTAAATGCCTAGTGAAATTTATTTTATGCGGCATTTAACACATTTAAATACACAAATAAATTACACTTCATGCATCTGATGGTGTTCTGTAGTCCGTGAAATCTTATGTTTTAAAGATGCCACAACACTCTTGTTGTTTTGATTAAAAAACTTTGTGCAAAATCCTTTCCCAGAACCAATTCTGTTTTATGACTGTGCTGCATTTTGAGATGTATTTTGTCTGCTGCTTTTTACAATCAGTTTTTATGGTTTTTAATGTTTTTTATTATTATTATGTTTGAGTAAGCTGTCTAGATGATTTAAGTGAAAGGGTGGTGTAGAAATTTAAAGATGAATACATACATACATTCCGAAATGCATTTTAAATCTCAAGGGTTTTACTTTGACTTGTAATAGACATTAGCAACATCTCAAAATACTGATTAGATTTTGGTTTGCTTGCTTTCATTCTGTGTAACCTTTCCTTATGAATGGAGGTTTTTGGTATGTTTCCTCCAAGGCAATTAGTAATTGAGCAGCCATGTTGAAAATGTACTGGTAGATGATAGACAGATACATATAACAAGGAGATTAAATAGAAGACCAGCTCATTTGGGAGTCAGTTGCCACAGTGACGATCCACTCCATATTCTTTTCAATATCAAACCAGACTTGCTGCATACCAGCCTGCCTTGTGGTCTGTACTAAACCTATGAAATAACAGGGGAGATATGTGGCATGTAGACAGGAAATTAACTGTCAGATATTGAAGGCTGGTAGTTCTGTTGGTGAGTTCTAGTGATAATCTCTGTTCCATGACTAGGTGGTACTATCTCACATATGTTTCAACCAGTTGACTGGTTTTTCCCTGACTAGGGTGACCAGCTATCAGGATTTCCCTGGATTTGTCCAGGGTTTTGTTCTATCCCGAGAGTCAGAGGGGATTATCTGTAATTTGCTATAATGTCTGGGAATGACATGCTTGCCCCTTTAAGGCCGCGGTTAGCATGGCTGGAGGGAATGATGCACTTTCTGGAGGCGGATCATTTCTCCCCCCCCCCCTCCAATCAGGGCCTTAAAAGCGGAAGTGTATCATTCCTGGACAATATAGAAAAGGCCCCAATTGGAGCAGGGGTGGGCGGGTATGACACACTTTCCCCTCCTTTAAGGCCCTGATTGGAGTGGAGGAGGGGAAAGCATGCATTCTGGGGCCTCTGGAAAGTGTGTCACCCCCACCACCACACTAATGGAGCTGCTATTAGCATGACCGGGGGGATGACACACTTTCTGGAGGCCCTGGAAAGCATGCTTTTTCACACACACCCCAGGGGGTTTTATTTTTTGGTTTCCCTAGTATGGTCACCCTATCACTGACTCCCTATTTTTCTCTCTCTTTCCTCAGGGCATGGCTTTGCAGATCCACATTAGAACATAAGAAGAGCCCTGCTGGTTCAGACCAAGGGTCCATCTAGTCCAGCATTCTGTTCACACAGTGGCCAACCAGCTATCACCCTGGAACCATGAAGCAGGACATGACTGCAACAGTACCCTTCCACCTGTGTTCCCCAGCAACTGATGCGTATAGGCTTATTGCCTTTGATATTGGATGAAACACATAGCCATCAGAACTAGTAGCTATTGATAGCCTTCTCCTCCAGAAATTTGTCTAATCCCCTTTTAAAGCCATCCAAATTAGTGGTCATCACTACATCTTGTGGAAGTGAATTCCATAGTTCAACTATGTGCTGTGTGAAGTACTTCCTTTTATCTGTCCTGAACCAATCAGCTTCTTGGGATGACCCCTGGGTTCTAGTATTTTGAGAGGGGGAAACGTCTTCGTATAGATGATCCAGGCTCTTGATCATTTTAGTTGCCCTTTCCTGCACTTTTTCCAGTTCTACAATTTCTTTTTTAAGGTGTAGTGACCAGAATGGTACACAGTATTCCAAGTGTTGTCGCACCATAGATTTGTATCAAGGCAGTATCATATTGGCAGCTTTATTCTCAATTCCTTTTCTAATTATGTCTAACATGGAGTTTGCCTTTTTGGCTTTTTTACAGCTGCCACACACTGGGTTAACATTTTCATTGAGCTGTCCACCACTACCTGAAGATCTTTCTTGATTGCTCACTGCTAGCTCAGATCCCATCAGGTTATACTTAAAGTTGGGATTGTTTTGCCCCAACTTGCATCTCTTTACACTTGCGTACATTGAACTGAAATTACCATTTAGATGCCCGTTCTCCCAGTTTGGAGGGATCCTTTTGTTTTATCCCTTTTTGTTTTAACTACCCTAAATATTTTTGTGTCACCAGCAAACTTGGCCACTTCACTGGTCACTCCTAATTCAAGATCAATTATGATTCCTGCATTGAGCGGGGGGTTGGACTCGATGGCCTTATAGGCCCCTTCCAACTACTATTCTATGATTCTATGAACGAGTTGAAAAGCATTGGTCCCAAGACAGACCCCTGTGGGACCCTACTATTTCCTTCCCTCCATTGAGAGAATTTGCCATTTATTCCTCCTCTCTTTTTCTGTTGTTTAACCATTTATACTGATCCATAAGAGGGCTTTTCCTCTTATTCCATGACTGCTAAGTTTGCTCAGGAGTCTTTGCTCTGGGACTTTGTCAAAAGCCTTTGGGAAGTCCAAGTAAATGTATAGTGGATCATCCCTGCCTACATGATTATTGACATCCTCAAAGAACTCTAAAAGGTTAGACTGAATCTGTCCATTTGCTTTCCCCCTACATTCATGTTGTTTTTTAAAAATCTCAAATTATTTTTGTCTCATTTATGAAGAAATTTGTGGGTTTTGATAAGTCATTATTTAGAAAAAAAATCAAATAAAATTCTGACCCATCCCTAGGAGCAGTACAACAGGCTTTAGTTTCTTTGCATAAAGGAGCACTCAAAACTTGGGGTCCTTTGCGATATCTGTTTATTTACAAATATATAAACAAGAGCAAGGCAGAAGCAAATAAGCATTACTACAGCAAGTAACAAAGCCACTAACCTGCATCAGACTCCTAGAAAGATTCCCTAAACCCCCAGGTGATGCCACTTCAGCTAACCCACAGCTCCACAATTCTTTCTCTAACTCACCTCTCCAAAGCTCTTTTCTCTCTCTTATTCTCTCTAAATTCACATAGCACATGATCTCCAAATTATTGTGTGTGTCCTCTCCCCCCCCCCCCCCCATTAGCTGGAAGGCGTCACCATTCCAAACTCTGATGGGTATTATATTTCAGTGGGTGGAGAGGGATTCCCAGGTGTCAGATGATCATCACTTGTCATAAGTTCCCATCAATGAAACATCAACCAATCATTCTGAACTCTCAACAAGTCATCGACCTAATAAAGGTTGGTCTCCCATCACCTGTAGCACCATGTTCTGCAGGTTTTCTTCGGTGCTATTTATCATTTACCAGTATACAATTAGCAAAGCATTTCTTCCCTTTTTATTTAGTTTGAGCTCTTTGATTGCTACTTGTTTTTTTTATTTTAATGATTGCATCTTCTATACACGTACTAAACAGTAAATGAAAGAATAACTTCTTTGTTCAATAATATATAATCTAATAGCAACTTTCTGGTTTTTTAAAATGATGTACAATGATTTTCTGTTCCCATAGTCTACCTCTGTCATCTGTAATATAGTGGACATTTTATTCCAGACTTTCTAGATCAACAAATGCTAGTTTCCAGCCTCCTCTCTATTAATATCTGGCTTGCAAAGATGGTTTTCCTTTTTTTCTCTTAATTTCTTAAAACTAATCTGATCTTTACTTAACTTTTATTTAATTTCATTTCAATCTTGCTTTCAGTGATTTTTCATTAGTATTTTTTGAAGGATGGCTGAATCAACTTATAATTGTATGCAGTTTGCCTTTACCTTTTGTGAAAAGTACGACTACTAACACTCCAAAATCACTTAGTCTATTTCCACTTTCATCTGTTTCTTTGATTTGTTTAAATGGATATGTTTTGATATTTCCTGCTTGTTAGAAAAGCTCAGCAGGGATGTTATCTACTCTTGCTGAATTATTTCTTTTTAGCTTCACTATCATATTCCAATCTAAGACTGCTTTCCTGTCTTTCCCACCTCTTCCTGCTGTACGGCAGGAAACAGAATAGTAGTAAGGGGGTAATAAGTAAGGATTAGACAATTCATGGAAGAAAGTTCTATCAGTGGAGAATTCGTAGTATTACTTAAGAATAATAACAGTGCTCAGAGGTAGGGTACCTCTGAGTATCAGATGCTAGGGGAAAGCAATAGCAGATGTCCAGCAAGGACTATCACACTAGTAGTGCAATTAAATGCAGAGTCTGTATTCTAAAGTATTTATCATTTGAGCCCTACTAAATGTAAGAAGTGGGTTGTCCTGAAGTATATATTAGTTCAAGCAATAGCTGCTCCTTCTACTGCTACTGCTGCAGTTGGAGAACAGCAGCAACTGATGCGGTGCTCTTGGTTAACATGTTCCATTCTGGTAACACCATTTCCATTATCTGGCTTCTCAACATCTCCCACATTGCATATTATGTCCCATATAACTTCCTGTTCCTGCACATGGGTTCTGCTGTGCTCTTTTTTTCTTCAGATAGTAGCAGGCCTGAGAAAAAACAAGAAAAAGACCCTGTAAATTAGACTCATGCAGAACTTACTGGAAATGGCTTCCTATGGAGGACAGAGGGAAAGAAACACTGCCCCCAGAGTTGTCGTTTCTGGCAGCTCATTCTCTCCATGCCTGCTACGTCTGAAGTAGGGGTTGTAACAGAATCTCCCTCAGCTGGACTCCCCTGTCCTGATTTTGCATTTCTGTACTTCTAGAATGGTTCTGGATTGGAACTTGGTGGGGCAGACTCCACTTGGTTTTTGGAGGAGTATTTCAGAATTTTTCTGAGGAGAAATGTAATGGCTAGCATTTTGAAAGAACAGACCCTCCCCTTCCCCCCCCCCGGTTCTCCATTATTTTTTCCCATTTTGGGGAAAAGGGGGGTTGTGGTGAAATGATACAATATTGCACAATTTTGCTAAAACAAGATACAGAAGAGGGCAGGGCTCCTGCAGCTTGAACTGCTGTGATGAAGAGGGGATTTCACCAGGTGCTGCATGGCACCTGATGAAATTCCCTTTTCAATACAACTGTTAAAGATACAGGCACCCTGTCCTCCTTTTCATATGGCCATCCTAGTTTGCATAACATGTGAATTATTATTATTATTATTATTATTATTATTATTATTATTATTATTATTGTTGTTATTGTTATTACATTTATATCCCAACTTTTTCCTCCAAGGAACTCAAGGTGGCATACATAATCCTCCTCTCCATTTTATCCTAAGAACAACAACCCTGTGAGGTGGGTTGGGCTGAGAGTCTGTGACTGGCCCAAAGTCACCCAGTGGGTTTCTATGGCTGAGTGGGGACTAGAACCCAGATCTCCCAGCTCCCAGTCCTATACAAGGGGATGGAGGGAGCCCGTGCACATTTTCTAATGTGATGTATCTGACCCACTTAGACATCTCCCAAAGACTAACTCACACATGCAACTAGGACTGGATTGAAGGCAGGATCCCTGAAGGCAAAGGCTCTGTAGTTTGTTGCTTCATCTCTGGAGCAGAATGATATCATTTTTGCTTCCCCTTCCTGCCCCACTTCCCCCATGGTGCAGTGACGAAACAACAGCAACCCTTAAATAACTAATAACATAATTACCGCTAAAACTGTTCCAATTAGCAACATCACTGCACAAAGAGAGCCCAGAGTGATCAGGGCAATGGCCCAGGGTGCAATCGATACATGGGCTGAAGACTCTGTAGGACAAAAGAACGACAAAAAGGAGAGGGAATAAAGTCAAAGTCAAAGCCAGTGCTGTGATCATTCTTCTGAGCTTTTAGGGCAGGGTAAGGCAGAAGGTAGGCTGGGATTTAATGGTAGAACTCGGAGCGATTTATAGTAGATCGAGAAGGACAACAAAAGGGCTCTACCGTACCCTAAATTGGGCTGCTCAAATGAAGAAAGCTTCAGGTGGGTGGGAATCAGGGGTTAGTTTTTTGAGCGAATAGGACTGTAACCTCGCCAGTCATGTGTTCAGGGCCACCCTTTTCTACTCCGCACCCCACTATTTTGCCAAGATCCCTCAAGTGGACAGAAAGATGGCATGCCAATGCGTAAATAAATAAGTCCGGCAGCAGCAGCAGCAGCAGCAGCAGCAGCAGCAGCATAGAAGCGGGTTGCTTGGTCGGATTTCCTGAGCTCTATTCCTGATCTATTTAGTTTATTTTATATCCTTCTTTTCCTAGAAGGAGCTCAAAGTGGTACACACGGTTTCCTGCACCCCGCTTTATCCTCACAGCAACCCTGTGGGGGGTAGAGAAGGCTTAGAGATCATCATTGGCCCAAGGTTGCCCAGTGAACTTCATAGCTGAGTGAAGATTTGAACCTCAGTCCCCCCAACTCTCGTCCACCACTACGCTGTATTGGCTCTCTATGATTTACATTGGACCTTACCTGTGGTGGTAGTTGTGGTACATGGATACGCTATAGTTGTTGTAGGACACATTGTGGTGGCTGGAGCAGGTAGAAAACAAACGGGTGGGGGGGTTGAGGGGGAAGACAAGGATTGTTATAGTGGAATGTCTCATCCTGGTTGTTGTGACTTCAGAACTGAATGAAACATTCCCACAAGACAGAAAACATTTTCACAAGACTGTGACTAGCTTGGTGCTGCTGATCCCTCTCCAAAGTGCAGAATTAGCAGGGGGAAGCCATAGCTGAGCCAAAAGGGAATTTTCATTTGAAATTTGGAGCAGTTGGGTGAGGGATAAAAATGCCCCCCCTTTATTTATTTATTTCCACTATGGCTTGTTTCACTGACAGGTGGCTCCTCCCAACACTGCTTGGCAACTAACATCCCCCCCCCTCAGAACTACACTATATCACTATGTAATGTCATTCTGAGGAGGTTTGCAGGGGGGCAAAATAATAATAATAATAATGAAGCTCTGGTGGTAAATTTTGCCCCCACCCTTTCACTGCTTGAAATAGAGGGATCCTTTTTGGCTTAGCTCTAGGCCCAAGTGGGGGTGGGGAGACCCAGAGAGATACTTTCCTCTGTAACCATATCCCTTGTGCCAGGACTGCAGACCCTCAGGATTGGGGGTCCCAACCCAATCCTATGGAGTTCCCCAGATGGCTATGCCCCCTTCCCCAGGCCCCCCTCCCCGCTTTCCCATCTGACCAGGTGTCTCTGGGTGGTTTCCTGGCTTTTGTGTAATTTGTTCCCCATTCTAAAAGATTGAAATGCCTCTGCTAAGGCTGATATTACTGTTATTAAGAGCGATGAGCTAAAATAGGGTGGTGTTATACATGGGGACACCTATGAAGATGTCCAGAAACTTCAGTTAATGCAGAACAGTGCAGCAAGGCTGCTTACTCTGGCTGGCCGTTTTGAACATATTTCTCCAGTGCTGCACCAATTGCATTGGTTGCCAGTCACTTTCTGGGCCCCATTCAAAGTTTTGACATCATTTCATTTCTATACGACCAATAGCCAAAGTTGTCTGGGCGAGTCACAGCAAGATAAAACACAGCATAAGAAATTAATTATACAACGTTTTAAAACAATAGAAACAGCTAAAAACAGAATCAGTAAAATACCAGACCTGTTCAATCAGCTGGCATAAATGCCCCCATCATATGCCAGTCTTAAGCTGCTGCCAAAGAGATGGCAGTGTTGATGTTGGGCGGGTCTCAGTGGTGAGCTCATTCCACAATTGGGGAGCCACCATTGAGAAGGCCTCTCCTTTGTTGGCACCTTCTGAGCCTCCCTTGGAGGTGGCACTTGGAGGAAGGCCTCAGATGTCAATCGTAGCATATGGGTAGATTCATGTTGGGAAGATGCTCCCTCAGGTATTGAGGTCCCAAGCTGTGCTGCTGCTCTTTAAAGCCCTAAACAGCTTAGGACCAGTCTAGCTGAAGGAATGCCTTCTCCTGTATGTTCTTACCTGATTGCAAAGATCATCTTTGAGTACCACCTCCCACAATGGTGCAGTGGGTGGCTACCAGGAAAAGAGCCTTCTCTGCAGTAGCCTGTCATCTACGGAATGTCCTTTCCAGAGAGCAACACCTGGCATCTTTATTGTAAACATTTAGATGCCGAGTTAAGACCTTCCTCTTTAAGCAGGCCTTTAATCTTCACTGTTGTTTTATTAATTTTAATTTTACCATTGCCTCCTCAATGGTTTTTTAATTTTTTTTCATGTTTAGTATTGTATCTTTTGATAATTTTGTTATTGTGTTATTTTTAGTATGTGCATTCATTTATTTATTGATGGTTATTTTGTTGTTGTTGTTGTTGTTTGGTTTTATGATTGTAAACTGCCCCAAGGGCATTTGCTAGTTGGGCAGTATACAGATATCATCATCATCATCCCCTGCCCCTTTTGCTTTTGGCCTCACCCATTTTCCCTGCAGCCCTGCCATGAAATGCAGCCACCAAGAGCTTCCCTAAAATTTAACCCTCTGGCTGAAAGCTTGAACCGTTCCGCTTCATGCAATGCTCTGGCAGCACAGTGTTGGGTCTCTACACTTGCCCCTCCTCTGGAAAGATCTCAGAACAGTAAGAAGAGGAGAGAATCACAGGGTGAACTAACACCTCCTTATCCCCACCCGCCGTGCACAAAATGTCTATGAAACTCTTCCTGGTATAAGGTCAAAGACTATTAGAGGAAAGACTTGCAGATATTTCCATCTCAACTCCATGCCATTGCCTGTCGATTTATTTGACTGGATCTACACTACTGCTTTAAAGCGCTTTGTAACAGTTATAAAGCGCTTTAAAGCAGTAGAGTAGATCCGGCCTTTGTTCCCCCCAGAAATGAGCTTTACTCTTACTGTGTGTTGTCACTGGTGTCGTTGTCTGAGGAGGGAGTGTCTCTGCTATTGCTGGTGCAGTGGCGGGGATGGGGGCTGCTGTTATTGCCGGTGCAGTGGCGGGGATGGGGGCTGCTGTTATTGCCGGTGCAGTGGCAGGGATGGGGGGCAGTGTTAATCCTGGTACAATGGCAGGGATGGGGGGCAGTGTAATCGGTGGTGCTGGTGCAGTTGTTCCTCCAAGTAATCCTGTTCCAAGTAATCCTCCTCCTCCTCCTCCAGCTGCTGCTCCCCCTTCTCCTCCAAGTAATCCTGTTCCAAGTAATCCTCCTCCTCCTGCTCCTCCAGCTGCTGCTCCCCCTTCTCCTCCAAGCAATCCTGTTCCAAGTAATCCTCCTCCTGCTTCTCCAGTTGCTGCTCCCCCTTCTCCTCCAAGCAATCCTGTTCCAAGTAATCCTCCTGCATCTCCAGTTGCTGCTCCCCCTCCTCCTAAAAGTTCGCCTAGCTGTGCAGCTGTTGAGAAAAGACAACAATCAATGCCTGTAAGCCAGGTAGAGCCGTCCTCAGACCACCCTGTTTCCCCATTCAAGTCATACCCACATCATCCCATTAGATTAGAAATTCCCACTTAGATTGGTCTTTCTTTTAAAATCGTCCCACATGGAGACACCTCTGTTTCACAAGAGGTTCACTTCTAGCTCACTGGCACCACCTGTTCTATTTCTCTTTGTTCAATAATTTGTTGTTTATTCGTTCAGTAATTTCCGACTCTTCGTGACTTCATGGACCAGCCCACGCCAGAGCTTTCTGTCGGCTGTCGCCACCCCTAGCTCCCCCAAGGTCAAGTCTGTCACCTCCAGAATAATAGTAACTCTAATAGTAACCATTATTATTATTATTATTATTATTATAATTATTATTATCTGTTCTCATAGTCTACCTCTGTCATCTGTAATATAGTGGATATTTTGTTCCAGAAAAAGCCTGTCAAAGACTTTCTAGATCAACAAATGCTGTATAAATGCATTTCTCGTTTATAGTCTCCTCTCTATCAATATTCAAATTGCAAAGATACTCTCCCTTGTTCCTCTTAATTTCCTAAAATCAAGCTGGTCTTTACTTAACTTTTCATTTAGTTTTATTTCAATCTTGCTTTCAATAATTTATCATTAGGCTGGAAATGATGGGAGTTGCAGCCCAAACACATCTGGAGGGGCACCGGGTTAGGGGATGGCTGTGCTTAACACCTCAACAGTGGAAATCTAGATGGGATTGCAAGATGATTTGAGGATTAAGGGCCAAGAGCAGTCTTCCCTAACCTGGTTTGGATCAGATTGGAGTAAGCCGAGCTATTTTCCAAGAAGTTGGAAATAGCTTGGGTTATTTTCCATGCCAATTCAACTTCGGAAACTTTCTACCTCAGCCTTCCTTTTAAGAGCTCAGAGGGGTTGCACTATGAAAGCTGTATGAAAGTGGCATATAAACGGCAGGAGCCACACCAAGCAACATATAGCACTATGAAAGCTGTATATGGTATGTGTCAGTGGGCCTCCCAACAGTTGTCAGTGCACTTCAATACCGCTATAAAGCAGTAGCGTGGCTTCCTGTCTTTTATATAGCACTTTCATACCCCTTTTGTAGTGAAATATGCTGCTTGGTGTAGATTAGGCCATAACTCAGTGTGATAGAGCACATGCTTTGCATGCAGAAGGCCCCAGGTTCGATCCCCAGCATTTCCAGGTAGGACTATGAAAGAACCCTGCTTGAAACCCTGGAGAGCCATTGCTACCAGTCAGTGTCAATGATACTGGGCTAGATGGACCAAGGGTCTCAGTATAAATTAGCTTCCTATGAGCTTTATCACACCAGCGTTATACTGTGCAATCACTGCGAATTGCATGCAAAGGACTCCGAAGTTTTCCAGCTTATAATCTGCTTTTATTGTGAAGTACTCCCATGCCTCCTGCTTTAATTGTGCTATAAAAGCAAAAGACTCGCCATATTTTGATACTAGTTTTCGAGCGTATCATCCGAGCGGCCACTGGGGCGCAGGAGCAGGATTTGAAAAAAAATTAAACAAATGCTTACAACTGCGTAAGCTTTAAAGATAAAGACATCAAAAATTGGCACAGTAATAGATATTAAGGAGAGCTTTCAGCATACCAAATTTGAATCTGCTTGGGTCATCCGTTGATTTTGTAATGATTTTTTTACATTTCCCCCCTTAAACGCATTTCCTGGAATGCAAAGGATCTTGCCGCCCAGTAGCAACAATAACAACAACAACAATGCCGACAGCTTAGTGCTGCAGGGATAATTCAAGGGAAACAGGTACGTGGGATGAAGCTCTATGTTCCTAAGCAGCTTGATATGGTAGCCAAGGGGGAACAGAACCGATGGCTTAGTTTTAGCAGTGGAGGCTGCCCTTTATGCCCACTATGCCATTTTGAACACTTTGGGGTCCTTGGGCGTTAGCAAATTTTACATCATCACCTATCGCTGGGCATTAAAGGTGAGCCAAAATGAAGCTTCAGCCAAACAGCAAAATACTAGTTGATCTAGTTTAAAATGAGTGACTAAGCTTAGGGTTGGATATTTGGGTTGCTTAGGCGTTTAAAATTTGCCTGCACTGTCTTTCTGCACTAGGGTGGTTCACCCACACACAAGGCAAAACCCAACAATATTGAAAGACAAACAAATCACGGAATGAGAGACAACCACAAGTCATTACAGGCAGAGCTACCTCTTATTGTAAACATCACAGAGGGGAAACCCCTCCCCTCCCCTCCCCTCCCCAGTAATGAAGCATGTCTGCATCTTGCAGCAGAATTTTTTAAACCAAGGTTCTGATGTTTGCATCTGGATCCCAGTGTTAAGCAGCTAGGATGGATCCATCTGTACCAAAATATAAACTGTTACTGGTTCAGGGAACCGTAATCTTTTGAGCTTGGGGTTGGTCTGAATGATTTTTCAGGGCTTCCTTAGGGTCCGTGCATCTGATGGCAAAGAGATTCAGAATCTCCTCCAACTCTGTGGCCTTAGCTAGACCTACCTTTTGTTCCAGGGTTGAGGAGGGGAGACCTCGCGTTGGGATTAACGCGAGGTCTCGCCCCTGTTTACATGTAAGGCGCGACGCCCTCAGGAAGAGAGGCGTTGCGCCTGCCATTTTTTATTTTTAAAGGGAGAGGAGCGCATGAATGCTCGTTTGCTGAAGGAAGGTGCTTTTTTAAATTAAATTTCATTTTCCTGCTCCCCCCACCCTAACCCCGATGGGTGCAGCGGCTCCTGGCTCCATGCAAGTAATCGCGCTGAGTGGGGTCAAGCCGTGGAAACGGGCCAGACGTTCCATGGTCTTGGGCTCAGACCGGGACCGTGGAGAAAGCGGGCCCAAAGGGGAAGGCTTTATCCCAGGGCAAGGAAGGGATGATCCCTCCCTGATCCCAGGATCCCCTGTGCGTCATGTGGACGCCCAGGGACAATCCCGGGGTTCGCCCCGGGATATAGCCTGGTCTAGCTAAGGCCTGTAATTCTAGACTCAAATATTTCCGTAATGAGAGCTATCACTATGGATGCCCTGAAGCAGTGCTGTTATGACCTGACAGTTAATAGCTGAGTAGCATCCTAGTGATGTGTTTCCATGGGAGCTAAGAAGGCCCAAGAAAGCACAGGTGATGGATGGGGATGACAGATATTTGGCATCAAAACATAGCTTTTGGTGAGGCCCAAATATGTCCTGAAACCTCTTAGATTAGTCAGACAGCTCAGACAAACATTTAGATACCCTTAGTGTTATGTGTGTGCTCCCCACTTTCAAGTGGTGAGATGTTTTAGGAGTGCCCGTGTTTATCATAAGAACATAAGAAGAGCCCTGCTGGATCAGACTAAGGGCCCATCTAGCCTAGCACTCTGTTCACACAGTGGCCAACCAGCTTCCCACAGGAAGCCTACAAGCAGGACATGAGTGCAACAGCACCCTCCTGCCCATGTTCCTCATCAGCTGGTGTACATTGGCATACTGGCTCCAGTCCTGGAGGTAGCATACAGCCATCAGAGTAGCCACTGATAGCCTCCTCCAGAAATTTGTCCAACCCCCTTTTAAAGCTATCCAAGTTGGTGGCCATCACAACATCTTGTGCTGTGTGAAGCAGTTCTTCAGTTTAGCTGTCCTGATCCTCCCACCAATCAGCTTCACGAGATGTCCCCGAGTTTCTAGTATTATGAGAAAGGGAGACAAATGTGTCCCTATCCACCTTCTTCACACCATGTATGATTTTGTACACCTTTAGCATGTCCCTCTTTACTTGCCTCTTTTCTAAGACAAATAGTCCCAGATGTTGTAACATAGGGGAGATGCTCCAGCTTCTAGATCATTTTAGTTGTCCTTTTCTGCACTTTTTCCAACTCTGCGATATCTTTTTTTTTTAGGTGTGGCAACCAAAACTGCACACAGTATTCCAGGTATGTTCGCACCCTAGATTTGTATAAGGGCAGTATGATCTTGACAGTTTTATTTTCAATTCCTTTCCTAATTATACCTAACATAGAATTTGTGTTTTTCACAGCAGCCCTTTTCACACTGGGTTGACATTTTCATTCAGCTGCCGAAAAGCTGGGAAACCACAAATCAATCAGTGGTCAGGGGAAGGGGGGGCAGGGAAATGGGTATCTGAGGGCCTCTGGGGTATCTGGGGGGCGGATTTAGCCCATCGGCCAAAGATTCTACACACCTGCTTTATAGGCAGAGCTTGCAAGGTTCAGTTTCTGGCATTTCCACTTGAAAGGATCAGGTTGCAGGTGATGGCAGAAGCTTCTTTCTGCCTGAGATGCTAGAGACCTGCTGCCAGTCGGACTAGGTAACCCTGGGCTGGATGGGCAGTCAGGATACCATGACATGAAGCATGCTCTTATGCCATTTACCCTAATGACTGAGTTAAACCTTTATCCCTCTAAACTAAACCCATTGCCCCTTGTCCTAATACCAAGGGTTCATAGGTTGAACAAATTATTTTCGTCTGATCTGCTTTTGTATATTCATAGACCGTTACCATTTCCCCCTTCAATCTTTTGTTGTTGTTGTTCTTGGCTGAATATATACATAACTCCCATTGTCATAAGCTTTGCTCCTCTGCAGCAGAGCTGTTTCGTCCAGCTATGCCACAATCACAAGGATACGTACAGTCACTCACAAATACCAATCGCTCAGGAAACCTTTCCTTCCCATATGCACTCCTGGGACCCTGCTTCTGGGGTAGCCTCCAGAGAATACATAAATACTCAATGTGATTTGTTTTTGCTTTTTTTAAAAAAAAGATGCATATCTGAGATACTCGTCTGACTAAGCAACCTGAAGCTGATCTGAGGCCTAAATCTGACTGTTCGTATGTTGTGGCTCACAAATACTTTCTCTTTTGTTTTGCCGACGCAAACTGTCCCCAAAGGGCTAGCTCCAGATAGCGGTGGGTTCTGGGATTTCCCAGGGCTCCAAGGTACATCAAAGAGCTTCATTGTCCCCAAACAGCACGGCTAGCCTTGCTTTTCAAAGGATACTCAGAAAGTTTAAAAGTAGCCTCAGAAGATTCTGCCCCACAATGTCCACATTAAGGAGCTCCACAGAGGGCACCTTGCTTAAGCTCCCCCCACTCTTAATCCTAGAGTCAACACAAACTCCCCCAGATGCACATTTGTGTGGAACAAATAGAACATGTGTGAACCTGGGCCGGATCTACACTACTGCTTTAAAGCGCTTTATAACAGTTTTATAGCGCTTTAAAGCAGTTAAAGCGCTTTATAACTGTTATAAAGCGCTTTAAAGCAGCAGTGTAGATCCGGCCCTGGAGAGCATAAAGAGGGTGGGCAGAAATTCTGGCGACTGAGGAGACTGAAGAAAACACCCCTGTGGTCACAAGAATTGCTGCCACTCGTATTCGTAATGGGTATGTTTCAGGTAGGCTGATACACAAAGCGTGGAGGATGAAAACATATAGAGTGAACTAGCCTCTTTGACTATTTCCCATCAGCTTAGGAACATAGGATGCTGTCTTATACTGAATCAGACCATTGATCCATATACCGTATTTCTTCGATTGTAAGATGCCATCGATTGTAAGACGCACACTAATTTCAGTACCACCAACAGAAAAAAAAACCCTAAGACACACCCACGATTCTAAGACGCGTCTTAGAATCAAAGAAATAGGGTAGCTTGGTATTGTCGATTCTGACTGGCAGCAGTTCTTGAGGGTTTCAGGCAGGATTCTTTCCTCGCTCTACCTAGAGAAGCTGGGCATCGAACCTGGGACCTTCTGCACGCAAAGCATGTGCTCTGTTGCATTGAGTTATGGCCCCTGCACGTGCTTCTGGATGAGGCTTCATTACTTCACCCTCCCTGCATCTAACCACCCCAGCGATCTACCTCCAGAATTTAACTAATATTGACCAACGATGAAGACATAAAACCTTACCTGACAACTTAAAGTATATAGCGGCAAATAGGAAGACACATCTTGAAAGAAACGCAAACGACCTCTTGGAATGGCCCATGGCTGGCAAGTGAAAAGGAGAGGAGACAGGCAGCTGTCTTTCAAATGCTCTGGTGGTAGTTTCAGATATTCTGGGCTCCTCCAGCTTCACGCTGCTTAAATATGCCTGAGCAAAGTGACACCACATCCATCTAACCAGTTCAGGCTGTCATCATCAGATTGGTTGCTGACATACATTTTGCCCAACAGGATCCCTTTCCAAGTGTTTTTTTAAGGAAAAAAGGAAACAAAAATCCCTGTCCGCTCATTCCAAGGGTGCACATCACAGGAAACTGACACATTCTTCCACCTAGATATTAGGGATCCAGAAAAATAAGTCTGCATGAACTTAGGGTAATATTCATTGGGCACAGTTGGAAGAACATAGGCACCCCCAATAGCATGCACAAAACCTGTAAAAAGTTGGCATTTGTTTCATGGAACACCAGGTGTCTGTACCCTGCAGTGGTTTGGAAAAACATCCAATTTCCAAAGGTGGCATGTTTTATGGGGTGGGGGGAGGCTTGGGCATTTGGTCGGGGCACACAGTACTAGTGCTATAACTTGTCATTTCTATGTTCAAGGGCATGTCTATACAGCTTCTTTACCCCGACCTAAATGTGCATATTTGTGTTTTAGGACACATGACACAGCCGCACATTCACTGGCTCCCTCGTTCCTTTGCGCCGTTTTCATGTTGAACTATATGAATCTGCGGAGGTATGCAGATGGAGCTTTTTAAATTACAACAAAGAGGGGGGGAACGGGCAGTTAGAGAGAGATGTGTTCAGTCCCCCTCTCGCATCCTCTGCTGTCTCGCTCCTTTAAGCCCTTAGTTTTCCTCTTCTATGAATCTGCAGAGCTCCACAGATTCAATTTATAACTTCGTTTGTCTATACTCCATAGCACCGTATATGCGATAATGCGCGTGTGCGCATTAATACCTGCACTACAAAATAAATAAATTCAGGAGATAAATTGCTGTTGCTGCTGCAGTGTGACGCTCATTGGCTAGATTTGAATCAACTAAAATTCAGGTTAAAATTAAATGAGAAGCAATCCCTCTGTCGTATAAATGGAGGCCAGGTCTGGCTTCCAGTTCTAGACTTCCATCCCAAACTGACAACTGGCACCAGGGGCAGTTAATAATGGTTGTGGTGTTTTAAGGTTACCGCAAATGAAATTCAAAGTTATGCTGGTCAGATAGACTGCTCCTCTTGAGAAAGTGTTGTCTTGCTGGCTTTTGTGGTCCCATGTCACATTGTTCTATTTTTTTTCTCCCCTCCAGGAATATTTAATGACTGGGTGTACTTTACTGTGTTAAGCTGCAAGCACTGGCCCAATAGGAAGTTTCAACATGAACACTGTCTGGCCTGCTGCCCTCCCTCAGCCTCTGAGCATTCTGATATCTGGCTTTTTACCTATCAGCTTGAAAGCACACTGAATTATTCTATATTAAAAAGAATATAGATACTGATTTGATATTATTTTAATAACTGTCAGAAGCCAATGCGTTATAGTGGTTAGAGTGTCAGGCTAAATCCAGGTTCAAATCCCCACTCAGTCATGAAGTTCAGTGGATGACCTTGTCCTAGTTACCATTTCTCAGCCTAACCTACCTCACAGTGACACTTTGAAGATACAATTGGGGACAGACAACCGCGTATATTGTCTCGATGTCTTTGGAGAAAAGGCATGATATAAATGTAAGTAAGTAATCAATTATATTATCATCGATGCCCTTTTGTATGTCCATCCAGGTGTCTGTCTGAGCAGGTATTCCAAATTGTGGCCTGCTGTCCTTTAGGCTGTTAGACTACCAAAGGTGTGTGTGTGTACATGCAATCCCATGGAGGTAAGACAAGGGCTAGACAGTGAGATATCGGAATATAGCACAGATGACTGGAACCATATCTATATGGGGAATTTACTGGAATGTTAACTGTGCCTCACACACAGGCATGACACAGGATGTAACTCCCAAACTGTATCTGTCCTGGGATTTCTTGCCATAAAAAACATATTTTTTGCGAGGAGGAGGAATGGAAAGTTGCATCAGCTAAGTGAGGACCTGATGAAAATGGAAGGAACTAATCCTTCCTGTTGGTTTTACACTCAGCTGGCTATTGGGTTTTTGTTTGATTGATTGTTAATGCGTACCTGCGCATCCGCACCTTTCAATACGCTTAATGAATGAGACATGTTCTCTCCTTTGTCCTTTTATTTCTTTGCCTCAAGGAACAACTAGCTGGCATGGATACATATGTCTGCTCCGAAGTAAATCACATTCTCTTTAATGAAATTTACTCCTGAGAAAGTCAGCATGTTGCTTTTGGGACACCTTTTTTCTCTCCTGCCTCCCCCTTTTTTAAAACTCTCCGTACATCGTCACAACATCACATCTGCAAAAGCTTAATGAATATCAAACCAAACCAAACCAAACAAAAAATAAACAAAAAGGAGGGGGAAAACTTGTTGATATCCCCAGATGGAGAGAAGTTATTGATCCATTTGTGCAATACACCTTCCCCCACTCCCCCTGCTTTCCTGATACTTTCCTTTGCCTCCAAGAACAACTAGCTGAAAATATGCTGATAAACATGTCTCCTCAGAAGTAAAACACATTCTCTTTAATAAGGTTTACTCCTGAGGAAGTGAGAATTTTGCTTTTGGGGTGATTTTCTTTTTTAACCTCCGCTCTTTCACATCAGCTTGACAGTCTTTTAGCATTCAAGAAAGCTGTCAAGACTGATCTCTTCTGGCAGGCCTATCCTGCCAGAAGAGTTTAGGATGCGTTTAGTATGCTTTTAGGATTTTTTTTAACAGTGTATACTATGTTTTTAATCAGTAGAATCATAGAATAGCAGAGTTGAAGGGCCTAAAAGGTAGGGGTGTGCACGGACCCCCCGCTCTGCCCCGCGGGCCGATCCAAAAATTTCGGATCGGCCTGCTCCGCTCCGCCCATACTCCGCTCCTCTTCGCCGCAGAGCTCCGGCTCCGAATCGGAGCTCCGCAGTGGAGGGGAGTGGCGCCAGGTAAGGCCGGGAGAGGAGGGCGGGGGGGTTACCGGGCCCTGCCGCCGTCACCGCCCGTGCGGCGATGGCGGCAGAGCCTGGTAAGGGACCAAGGGGGAGGGGGGTCTTACCTGCCTCCATCCACGGTCCATCGGCTTCTTCAATTGAGCCTGCCGTTCAACCAGGAAGTCTGGGCCGCAAGTGCAGCCCAGACTTCCTGGTTGAACCGCGGGCTCAATTGAAGAAGCCAACAGACCGCGGATGGACGCAGGTAAGGGAGAGGAGGGGGGGTTTACCGGGCCCTGCCACTGTCGCCGCATGGGCGACAGCGGCAGGGCCCGGTAAACCCCACTTACCTTTCCGGCGGAGCTCCGGATCGGGGCGAAGGATCCGTCTTCACCCCGATCCTCTTCGCCACGCTCCGCCGGCCCCCCAATCCTCTTCGCCTCCGCCTTAAGGGCAGGCGAAGCCCCCCTCTCCGCTTCTAATTCGCCGGTCCGATTAGAAGCGGAGCACATCCCTACTAAAAGGCCATCAAGTCCAACCCCCTGTTCAATGCAGGAATCCACCTTAAAGCATTTTATGTATTTTACGTATTTTATGCTTGCTGTTATTCCCCGCCTCGATCCCATCGGAGGGGCGAGTAAGAAATAAATTATTATTATTATTATTATTATTATTATTAAGTGTAATGAATGCAAATTTTAAAAAATGGAAGGAAGCTTGTTGATGACGTGTCATTTGGTCACGGGACTCCAATGCGCATATGCATGAAATAATGCAGTTTCTCCTGCTAATATTTGCTCGGTGACAGTGTTTCCCCCCAAGGTATATGCCACATTAGCTGGCAACATATGCCACAGGAGCAGCAAATCTGAAATGATGAAAATCTAGTTTTAAACTGAATCGCCTCAGAAAGTGGCTGCATGTAGATTGGGCCCTGATGACTCAAGAGTGGTAACTGAGGGTGAATGTGGTTAAATAAGGACATGCTGGATGAGACACTCAGGAGTGAGCAAGTGTCTGAGAAAAGGAGCTGAAAGGTTCTAATCTGGGCTATCATCACTAAAACCCAAATGCCCTTCCTAGGTGGTGCCAATCTGGAGTTGGGAGTCGGGATACCAGAATCCTGTTGTTTCCTGGTGTGATGAGGGAAAGGTATGGCCGATTTTAAACTGGTCAGGTCAACAAAATACTTGCTTTGTAGTACTTGGTGGTTCAATAATAGCTCATATTGGGCCTGTTCATACAACATGCTAAGCCATACTTAGGCCACTAACCCTTTTGTAGCAAATGGATGTGTTTAAACAGTGGTTATGTAGCCACCATGGTTAGGAATGGTTCACATGGTTTGCTAAATCATGGTTTACACGGCATGTTATGCCATAGTATTTAGCTCAAAATGCTTAACCTCCATGGCTTAGCATATTATCTGTACAGGGTCACTATGTTTTAGTTCTGCTTTGTTTTTATTTAAGATCTGATTCAAGGGTGTACATGTGTTCAAAGGAATGTCAGAACGTGTTGGCTATGATATTAAGATATATGTGAATAAAGTCTTTATCCATTTTCAGACCAGTTTATATTGACAGTCACATTTTGCTAGAGGTCAACATTCACAATTTCAATATTAACAAGAAATGACAGTGGCCAACACACTCAGGAACCTTAAATTGGCATTGAGCTTCCCTTGCACAATTAATGTTAATGCCTCTTTGCTGCTAAGAAAACAGAGGGAGGACATTTGCAATACTGTTAGGCATTCTCACCAATGTAGCATTTGCATAGTCTATTGTGAACAAAGCTGCTTTAAATCTCATCTGTGAAAAAATATCCACAGATTTTCATTTTTTCCTTGCTGACACTTATTTATTTATTTATTTATTTATTTATCAACATTCACTGCAATAAACGATGTTCATTGTTCACATTTATTTGTTTAATTACTTGAAGTAGTGTTCAATTTATTGATTGAACAGTATTATCACAATGATCAAGTTCGCACAATCAAAACAAGCAACTGAGGTTTAAATAATCCCAGTGGTTTATTTAAACCATGGCACATGCTGAGCACCATTCCCCTAATTACCCACCCAGGTACAGTTTGTTGCCCCATCTGAACCCAGGTGATAATGGCCTGAGGGGGGAATAACCCTACAAGAACCCATGAGTTACTTGACAGTTGTATCCACCTCAAACAAGCCATGTCACCAGGGTTTGGACCATTGGAGGCTGGTGGCTCCAATTTTGGTGGGGCTGTGTATCTATCCATCTCAGTTGGAACCAGCCAGAAGTTTAAAAGAGCTATCCAAGATGCTGACTCTATCTCCAAAGTATGTTCAACACCTTTAGAATCTGGATGGTTCAGACAGAAACCCAGAATGGGTTTACAGACCCACCAAAATTGGAGCCACCAGACTCCAATGGTTCAAATGACACAACAAGCCGCACCTTGGTTGTTTGATCATATGAACTGGCCCAGTGTGTTACTCACTGACTATTCCTGCTCTTCTATAACTCCCTTGTTCTCTCCTTGCCCAGAGAGACAACAAGCTCCTCCCACTTTGGCCTTCTAGCAACACTCACTTCCTGCCTTCCTCACGAGTAGGTCCTGACTCCTGAACAGGCTATTGTTCATGAAGAGCTTTTCTTCTGGCTCAGGAGAACTGGTGGCCAGCACAGGGTGTGTGGGTGGGTGGAGGCAGTCAGGCCTCCTTCTGTTTCTTTATGGCTCCCCACCCAACTCAGCCTTTCCCCCCTTTTTCTGCCACCCATGTCATGAACATTGTTCCTGTGTCTTGGGGGTGATCACTGAACCTCCACACAAGGTCTCTTTAGTGGTTTTGAACTGAGCCCTGACAAGCTATTGACGCAATACTAACCTAGGCCCCCTCAGACATGAGCTTAGTAGATAACTTTGGACATGTCAACATCTCTCATCCAATCTGCCTCAGAGGAACGTTGTGTGGCTAAAAGGAACCATGGTACTCTGTTCCTTGGTGGATGTGAGCATGCTGGAGAAGACGTGACATTTACATCAAAAACTTAGACCAACTGCGGAAATTATTTTAAAATACTTGTGTGCCACTTTGATGCCACAGGAGCTTGGTATTATAGTCCCTCCAGCTGCTATTGGCTTACATGCCCTGATGTCATAAAAGGGCAGGGCACCCTTGAGCTTGGTTGCTGTTTATTCAAGCAGACTTATGGCTATGACACACATACATCGGAAAAAGAATCACAGTGCGAGTGTGCTATGACCAATCTTTTTAAAGTATATGCAGCTGCAGCATACCAGCAAATTGAACACTAGTATGGCCCTGTTTAGACAACACGTTAAACCATGCTGCTTAACCACAAAATGGTTAATGGAATGCATTAAGGTTAAAGCATTCAATTAACCATTTTGTAGTTAAGCAGCATGATTTAGCATGTTGTCTGAACGGGGCCTATATGTTAGAGCTGGGGTCTCCAATGTGGTGCCTCTGGAGACCTGGCAACGAGGATGATCAAGGTGTAGAAACAAAGACACTGAAAGAACTGGGCATGTTTAGCCTTCAGAAGAGAAGGCTGAGAGGAGACATGTTATCATTCCTCAAATACTTGAAAGGTTGCCATACAGAGGGAGGCCAGGATCTCTTCTTGATAATCCCAGAGTGCAGGACACAGAATAATGACTTATAAAGCCTTACATGGCTTGGGACCACAATACCTGACGGAACGCCTCTCCCGACGTGAATATACCCAGTCACTACGTTCAACATCTAAGGTCCTCCTCTGGGTGCCTACTCCGAGAGAGGCTCGGAGTGTGGCAACGAGGAATAGGGCCTTTTCGGTGGTGGCCCCCAGACTGTGGAATGATCTCCCTGATGAGGCTCGCCTGGCACCAACACTACTATCTTTCCGGCGCCAGGTTAAGACTTTCCTCTTTGCCCGGGCATATGGCGGCACATCCTAATTACCCACATGTTTAGTTTTTAATTGGTTTTTAATGCTCTATGTGTGTATGTACTGTGTTTTAGAGTTTTAAATTTTGTATTCTTGTTTTTATCTCAATTTTAGAATTTCTGTAAACCGCCCAGAGAGCCCTGGCTATGGGGGCGGTATATAAGTATAATAAATAAATAAATAAATAAATAAATAATGGGCTCAAGTTACAGGAAGCCAGATTCCAGCTGGTCATCAGGAAAAACTTCCTGACAGAGCAGTTCAAAAATGGAACCAATTAGGTAGTGGGCTCTCCCACACTAGAGGTACTCAAGATGCAGCTAGACATCTTGTCTTATAGGACCCTTCCAGATCAACTATTCTATGAAACAGTAGAGAAATATATGCATTTTCAGTGAACAAGTAGGAATTGATATGCTAACGCTTTAGAGATTAACACATAATTTACTTTGAAGTATTACTACTTTAGCTACTGTCACTCCATGAGGTGAGGCGCTGTACTTCACTGACAGAACACATGCTCTATTCAGAAGATCGAAGAGTCAATTCTTGGCAATTCTAGTTTAAAGATCATAGAATCATAGAATAATAGAGTTGGAAGGGGTCTGTAAGGCCATCGAGTCCAACCCCCCGCTCAGTGCAGGAATCCACCCTAAAGCATCCCTGACAAATTGTTGTCCAGCTGCTTTTTGAATGCCTCTAGTGTGGGAGAGCCCACAACAACCTCCCTAGGTAACTGGTTCCATTGTCGTACTGCTGTAAAAGTCAGGAAGTTTTTCCTGATGTCTATCTGGAATCTGGCTTCCTGTAACTTGAGCCCATTATTCCGTGTCCTGCACTCTGGGAGGATCGAGAAGAGATCCTGGCCAGGGAGCAGGTGCTATGAAAGACCTCTGCCTGGAAACTGGAGAGCTCTTACCAGCCAAAGCAGAAAATACTAAACCAGGTGGGCAATCTGACCCAGTCTAAGGCACCTTCCTATATTGCTCCACATACGAACTTCCTGAGTCTATGCATGGGTTTTGGGCCAATACCACATAAGGTTTCATGCACAGCACGGGTGGGAATGGCAGGATTTCTGCCATTCAGCTCTGGCCAAATAGGGGAGCTGTAGGGAGACCAGCCATTCCAGCCAAGAGTGCTTCCTTGTTCCAACAAGACAAAAATGGTTTTTTGCCCTGTTCTTGTCAGCTATCAGTCTCTCTGCCTCAACCACAGCTGCATAGGAGACTGGTATGATAGAGACAGGCTTGTTGACAACATTCCTGCATTGAGCAGGGGGTTGGTCTCCCTTCCAACTCTATGATTCTATGAAGGACAAACCAAATCCATTGCTGGTGTTGTGGCCTTGTAAATCATACCATCTTCTCTTTTGTAACTGTCCAGGCTGGGATCATGTAAGATGATTAAATGACCATCAGTTAATCGAGGAAGTGAACTCTTGCCTTCAAAGGTCTTACCCATTTGTCTTGTTCACTAATGTACAATGAACACTGTCTTCACAATGCAAAAGAAGAGGATCTAATGATTTTTACGAGACAAGTGCTGAAGAGCGTGAAATCGGTTTATTGCTGTCTTTCATCTTGAAAGAATTTATGCTCTTTCAACAGCTGCATGGTAGGCAGAAATCCAGCAGGTGCTGCCTTCCCCATTTCTTCTTCCCTTTCTTCCCCACACGCCTCCTCTGTGATCTCTTCTGAAAACTCAGCTGCACCTTGCTCCCTTCCGTGCAATGAGAGGATTGAGCTATTGCAGGTTCTGTTCCCACCATCAGAGTACAGAGGAAAGATAGGAGAAGTGTCTACTGGAATTATTAGTTTTCTTTTTCTTTTTTCTTTTTGGCTGGTATGAGACAAGTTGTACATTACAGCAGGATGGATTTCCTGGGACTATTGTGTTATTTGCAATGGGAGCAACTGTGGATTGGCTCCTCCATGGAGCCCATCCAAACCAGAACTTGCTATATACCAGCTTTTCACAACAGCATGAGGATTCTTCTACTTCTTTAAATATACCTAGTTTGTTACTAAAATAACAGTGAGCCTCAACCTCTGTTGTGGCTGCATTCCAAATAATATTTTTTTTAAAAAATGTCCCATCAGTGCAGAGTATCAGCGGCAGCACTGGAGGTAGTAGCAGAGGTGCTGGGTCTCCAACGATTCTTTCCTCTCTCTCTCCTCATTCTAGCTGTATGGCTTGTTCCTCCGGAGGCACATAGATTTTGCGGTTGTATTGGGGGCACTGCTGAGGCGTCAGGTATCGGTCTTGTAGCAAGCAATAGAGCTAGACATCAAAATCACAGGGAGAAGCTATTAGCATGATTATGGCAGCAAGCAAGGAGTTATGATTACTAATGTATTTCTGGGTCACTTACCATCAGTGGGATACCAGCCAGCAGGAATACTGTCGCTATGGCTCCTAAAGAGATGAGGAAGATGGCCCAGCCCGGCAAACATACCGGCTTTGGTGGCATGGTATCTGTGGGAGATAAGGCATGGAATGAAACACTATATTCACAGTGAAATCCCATGCAAGTCTGCTAAAAAATAACTCCATAGTTACTGTCTTACACTCAGGTAAGTGTGTTTAGGATTAGAGTCTTAATAATTTTTTCATAGGTTTTGTTTCTAAAATCTCTATCCTGCATTTCCTTTCCAAGAATTAGCAAGATGGCTAACAGCAAAAGTATAAATACAGCTGAGTTAATGGTGTCCAAATATCATCTGAATACTTCTAGCATCTATATATTATTAGTTCTTTTGGAATTTCTGTCCTGCCTCGTGTTCCCACAGAAGTCCTCAATGCCCTTAAAGGGCTCAGGCGGTAATAATAATAATATTAGGGTGACTATATGAAAAGGAGGACAGAGCTCCTAAATCATTTACAGTTGTATTGAAAAGGGAATTTCAGTAGGTGTATGCATGCAGCAGCTGGGGAAATTCCCTTCTTCATCACAACAGTTAAAGCTGCAGGAGCCCTGCCCTCTTTTGTATCTGGTCACTCTAGTATAGCTATATGGAATGTCCTTTGCTATCTGGCCTTTGCTGGGAGAGGAACAGGGGCAGTGTGACCCTGTTGATTCTCTTGGACCTCTCAGTGGCTTTCTACACTATTGACCATGGTATCCTTCTGTTTAGGTTGGGAGTTGGAGGAATATTGCTCTGTGCCTTGGCTGTTATGCTATGGGGTTCCACAGGGCTCTGTTCTATCCCCTGTGCCCCTCAGGCCCCACACCGCAGAGTGGTTCATGAATGATGCAATTGTGGTTCATGCACAGTGAATCCCCCCCTTGAAATTTGCATGTGGTGAGGCCCCACCCCCTCCCTTATATGCCCCAATTACCTGCCTCCATCCCCTTCAGCCTCCCCATTGCTGGTGACAACCTAATTGTTCAGCTGCGCCTGGGGCCCACCTGTACACTACAGATTGGCCGAGCAGCCTTGTCCATCATGCTGTTGGTGGAGGGGCTGCCCTACCTGTTTGGTGCAGAAGAAAGTAATTGCTATTAAAGTTTGAACTTTGAACTTTTTTGAACTTTCAAAATTTTCTGCATGTCTACACTGCTCAAGCTTCAGTTTAAAACAAAAATGAGCAAAATTGGTCCAGTAGGCCTTGAGTAATAAGCCTTGCGCTACAAATTTTTGTGAACCACCCAGAGAGCTTTGGCTATTGGGCAGTATAGAAATGTAATAAATAAATACATAAATAAATAAACAAACAAACTCAGGCAAAACAGTGGCTTTTCTTAATCAATGCCTGGGCACAGTAAAGGACTAGATGAGGGCCAATAAACTGAGACTCAATCCAGAAAAGTCAGACGTACTGTTACTGGGTGGCTCGTCTGTCTGGCTAAGTGATATTCAACCAGTCCTGGAGGGGGTTGCACTCCTCCTAAAGGATTAGGTTCATAGTTTGGGGGTACTTTTGGACCCAGAACTGTTACTTGAAGCACCAACAACAGCCGCAACTAAACATGGTGTGTTCAGGCTTGCTTATTTATTTATTATATCTCTATACCATCCACGAGCCTCGTGTGGCGGAAGCCGGTTTCAGGCAGCCGGCTTGGGTCGACTCAGCCTTCCATCCTCCCGAGGTCGGTAAAATGAGTACCCAGTTAGCTGGGGGAAAGGTAATAACGACCGGGGAAGGCAACGGCAAACCACCCCGCTATAAGGCCTGCCAAGAAAATGTCAGCGAAAGCTGGCATCCCTCCAAGAGTCAGTAATGACTCAGTGCTTGCACAAGCGGTTCCTTTCCTTTCCAATACCATCCACAGTGGCCAATCAAATGCCTCTAGGAAGCTGACAAGCAAGACATGAGCACAATAGCAATGTCCCACTGATGTTCCCCAATAACGTGGTATTCAGAGGCCTCATCCTGGATGCAGTATTTAGCCATCATGACTAGTATCCACTGAGAGCCTTCTCCTTCCTTCTTTGTATCATTTGTGAATGCATCACAGTACTTGAGGATCTTTAAATCATTCAAACTCGCCAGGCCCCACAAATCCAGTGACTTACCAGTGCCATTGGGTGAAGTGCTGGAGGTTGATAGATGAGTGGTGTTAGATACACTCTCTGTGACATTCTTGGATGCACTTTCTGTGGTATCTAGCAGGCCTGCTGGGTTGGTGGTGAAGGGTCTTGTAGCGCAGGCTGTCGTTTTAGGGGTGGCTGCAGGAGTGGTGGAAGCGACAGGAACAGCAGTGGTCGTCTGATGCACCACCGTTTCCGGAGAAGTATTTTCATCACAGTATGTGGTTGTGGAAGGGTGGTTCGCATCTGGAAGCAATGGCAGGTGGTGGAGAAGAAAAATTGCTATGCTTTTCCTTTTTCACAAGTCAGTCTGAAGTCAGTAACAAAAACTCTTTTAAAAATACCGTGGTTCTGTTTTCATGGATTTAGGAATTAGGGATTTGCTTACATTTATTATATTGAGTGGTATATAAATAGCACAAATAAATGTATTTGTATTTTGCCTTTCCTCTAAGCCTTAAAAGAGGTGTGTGTGAATGGGTGTGCTGTGTGTGTGTGTGTGTGTGTGTGTGTGTGTGTGTGAGAGAGAGAGAGAGAGAGAGAGAGAGAGAGAGATGTGGATGTATTACATGTGGCTATGTACAAGTGTGTGTGTGTGTGTGTGTGTGTGTGTGTGTGTATAAAAACCTGTGTGGTAATGTATAAAAGACCAGGTGGTGCCACTGGTATATATGCTTTGGCCCTGTCCACTATTGGTATGAAGCCCTGGAAAATTAGCTATAAGTAGGGATGGGCGAACTCACCCAGGTCCGATTCGTTGGATACTTGCCTGGCCCGCCGATGTTCACCCCCACTCATGGCACCATGTGAGAGCTTCCTTTATAGCTTGGTAAGCATCTGACAACATCATGACCTCATCTACCCTCATCCAGAGTCTCCATTGTGCAAAACAATGGAGGCTCCTGAAATTACATAATTTCCCTGTTGCACAAATGGCGCCTGTAAAATCCCTAGCTATAAGCGAATGCAGCACTTGGGTTTAAAAAAGGCCCCCACTTCTGCTCTAAGGAGGTCCCACAACAAGCTTGTGAGTTGGGCCAGGCTGAGGGGTCCAAAGTTACTCAGGTTGCAATCTTATCCACACCTTCTTGAAAGTAAATTTGAACTCAATGGGGTTTACTTCTGAGAAGTGTATAGGCATGAACTGTAAGTGAGCTTGGGCTAGGCACTGTCCCTTGACTGACCTCAAGTGCTTCCAGACTGATAGCTCTTAGTGCTAACAAATTAAAGGCCTTGTGCAACTATTCCATCATTTTTTTCTTACTGATTTTTTTTTGGGGGGGGGGGGTAGAAAAAGTGGAGAGGAGGAAGATTCTGTATGCCGCCTTGGGTTCCTTGCAGGAAAAAAAGGTGGGATATAAATGCAAAACTAAATCGAAGACAACAACATCTCCATGAAATTCCATGAGGCAACACAATTTCACAATAAAGCTTTGCTTGGAAGCACCCCAAATCTAGATTAGAGTGAATGGTGATTTGATTTTAAGAACATAGAAGATAAGAAGAGCCATGCTGGATCAGACAAAGGGTTCATCTAGTCCCGCACTAGTGGCCAACAAGCTGTCAGGACGCACAAGCAGGACGCGGGTGCAACAGCACCTTCCCATCCATGTTCCCCAGTCACTGGTGTATATAGGCTTACTGCCTCAGATACTGGAAGTAGCACATAACCATCAAGATTAATAGCCATTGATAACCTTCCCCTCCAAGAATTTATCCAATCCCCTTTTAAAGCCATCTAAATTGGTGGCCATCTTGAGGCAGCAAATTCCTTAATTTAACTATGCGCTGTGTGAAGAAGAACATTTCCCCAATCAAAGGACATCAATTTCTAGCCATTTCATTGACAATGAAATCTTCCTTCTGACCCTTTTTTCTAATATTGAAATAATGAAAAGTCCCTCGAATGTTGGCGAGATCCAATTTCAAAATGGCTGAATCCAATGGTGTGTCAAGAAGAATCTCACCTGCTGTACACAGAAACAGGAACGCAAACGTAAGGAGAATCCATGTTGGGTCCCTGTAGTTCTTTCTTTCCTTCTCCATGGCAACACAATAGTGTGGAAAAGTAATATTAGGTGCAGCGGAGGTATTCCTGGCTGGTCTCCTGTAATGTTTGCTTCTCTTTTATATATGCTATCACAAGCGCCAGCGTTTTCCTAATTCAGCAAGACAGAAATGCTGTAAAACATGATAATTGTCATATTTTGCCTTCAGAAAATAACATATATTTCTTTTGCATTACAAAACACAATAAAACAGGGAAGGGCCTGATATGTAGTCATAAACCCGGATATTTCTTGTCTCCTGATAAGCATCTCTTCCACTTTGTGGAGCTGGGGGGGGGGGGGAGAGAGATTTTTAAAAACAAAAACAAAACATTGCCCAGAACGATGAAATCACCGAGCATCATAGCCCCATGCCATTCATTACTGAAGCAAAAAATTAAGTTTAGAGCAGGGTGATTAATAGATGTGCCGGAATGAGCCCAAGTTGTACTCTGTCAGGGGTGTTTCTGTAGATGACAAAAGATGTTCTCAATCTGTCCTGTTATTATTTTTCTGTATATAGACCATGTCTTTAAAACAAGTCACCACTGCCTTATTACCTTTGACTTTGAGAATGCCTAGAACAACAAGGGCAGGGAAAGATCTCTCCAAGGAAGCCTCACTTTAGCCTTTGTGTGTAAGAAATCACTGCAAAGGGCACCTGGATGGGATCTACACATGTTAAGGAAGGGTTGTGATAACTTATTGGGTCACATGATGCTATGGTTCTTCTGTTTTTTCATCGTTGTATTTTCCTTCCTTCTTTCGTTGTATTTCTTCTGTTGTGATGTTTAAATAGCATTGCAAGTGTTCGTATGTGCCCCCTTACATCGTATGCATGCAGCATTTGGTGAAATTCCCTCTTCATCATAACAGTTAAAGCTGCTGGAGCCCTATCCTCTTTTGTATCTGGTCACTTTAGCTAAAAAGGGCAGGGGTCCTGCAGCTTTAACTGTTGTGATGAAGAGGGAATTTCACCAGGTGCTGCATGCATATAAATACTTGTGCTGAAATTCCCCTTTCAATACAACCGTTAAAGATACAGGGGCCCTGTCCTCCTTTTCATATGGTCACCCAGACTAATGTGGAGATTCTTCGTGTCTCCAATAAGAACTAGTTGATTGGCTTGAGAGAGAGAGAGAGAGGGAGGGAGAGGGAGAGGGAGGGAGAGGGAGGGAGAGAGAGAGAGAGAGAGTCAGGTTCTGCCTCATCTTTACAAGGGTCTTGATTGGTTTCAGCTTGGAACCTATTCTTCAGCCTGGTTTGGAGTAGGATTATTAGCTTTAAAATAAAAAACCCTGCTTACAAACTTAGTTACCTTGCTGCCGGAAAAAGATTCACCTGTTAAATATTTTGTGTCAGAAGAAGGGCCAGAAAAAAGGGGTGATATCTCTTATTTGGAATTTTGCACATAGCATTCCCAAGTGACTTACTGAGTTACTTACACTGGCTACAAACAATAGCGTGGACCTCACCCAAATTCTTGCAACCACAGGTTCACATCTGTAAGTGTGCAAACCCTCCCTATATACACGCCTTCTTTCTACATGATTGACAGAACAGGGAAGGACAATCTTGTCTCTTCACAGCTTATTATTTAGGATGATCTCTGTGTCCTAATTATAGCCCATCTGCACTTCCATAGGAAATAGCATGCATTCTACAGGCTTGTGTGGAGCCAAAGGAGATGGGACAAAAATTACCAGGCCGCAATCGAAAATCCTTGCTATTATTTTTGGTTTGACTACACATTTTAAACAATGAGTCATTAATAGAAAATGCAATAATCACAAGTCTTCTTCTAGAATAATTCCACAATCAGACATTTAATAATCTTTCAGCAGTGTTCATTCAACATGTTATTTTGCATTCTGTAACTAATGGAATGCAAACACAGGTACTCCTATTCTAAACAAACTACCTCATCCGGCCCAATATATTTGAATGCCTAGATCAGCCTTCCCCAACCTGGCACCCTCCAGGTGTTTTGGACTACAACTCCCAGCATTTCTGCCCATTGGCCATTTTATCTGGGGCTGATGGGAGGCTGACCTCTGTGATGTCCTAAATCAACCTCTTTCCTTCCTCAACATTTCCATCTTGGCTTGTATCCCTTGAACCCCACGTATCTGCCCCTTCGGTCATCCCACTTACTTTGGGAGGCCTGTGCTTCAGCCCCCTGCCTTATTTTGATAGTACCAGGAGGTGGGGGAATGGTGGTGAAGGAGTTAATAGAATGTGCTTTTTATTATGAGGTGGCTGCCCTATGAATAGTGGAAATCAGGGGTGAGCAACTGCTGACCCTCCCAATGTTTTGGCCTACACCTCCCATCCCATTGACCATCTGTGCTTAAAGCTCTTACTGCCAGCAACGCTGCCTTAGGACAATGGCCTTCAACTGGTCCAGGCATGAGACCCACTTCAGACTCCCAGCCTGCAAAATGGGAGCCACTTTCACAATTTTCTCCATGCCCAACATGGCAGCAATGGCTTTGCCACAACCCATCTGGACTGACCTCTTGACTCACTTTTAGGTCATTACCCACCAGTTGAAGACCACTGCCTTAGGAGAGGGAGGGGGGAAAACAGCACAAAAGTTGGGTAGCCATCAAATCATCAGGGAAAAAGAGGAGGGCTCAGGAAAGGAGTGTGGCCTTTTGGGGAATCAAGAGGGCAGGATTGAAACTGATTGGTGGGAGATCCAGGACAAATAAAAGGAACTACTTCTTCACACAGTGCATAGTTAAATTAGGGAACTCACAACCACAAGATGTAGTGACGGCCACCAATTTGGATAGCTTTAAAAGGGTTTTGGATAAATTCCTGGAGGCGAAGGCTATCAATGGCTACTAGTCCTGATGGTTATGTGCTATCTCCAGTATTCGAGGCAGTAAGCCTGTGTGCACCAGTTGCTGGGGAACATGGGTGGGAGGGTGCTGTTGCACCATGTCAAGGTGCTGGTTTTAACCTATAAAGCCTTACACAGCTTGGGGCCACAATACCTGATGGAATGCCTCTCCCAACGTGGATATACCCAGTCACTATGTTCAACATCTAACGTCCTCCTCCGGGTGCCTACTCCGAGAGAGGCTCGGAGTGTGGCAACGAGGGACAGGGCCTTTTCGGTGGTGGCCCCCAGACTATGGAATGATCTCCCTGACGAGGCTCGACTAGCACCAACGCTGCTATTTTTCCGGTGCCAGGTTAAGACTTTCCTCTTTGCCCAGGCATATGGCGGCACAACTTAATCACCCACATGTTTAGTTTTTAATGCTTTATGTGTGTATGTTCTGTGTTTTAAAATTTTAAATTTTGTATACTTGTTTTTATCTCAGTTTTAGAATTTCTGTAAACCGCCCAGAGAGTTCTGGCTATGGGGGCAGTATATAAGTGAAATAAATAAATAAATAAATGTTCTGCTTGTTCATCCCTGGCCGATGGCTGGTTGCTCCCTGTGTGGACAGAGTGCTGGACTAGATGGACCCTTGGTCTGATCCAGCATCAGGGCTCTTCTTATGTTCTTATGATTTGGGTCCTGTTTCTGAGGTTCTCCATCCTTGCCATAGAATGAGGTAGTAGAATGAATTGCACCCCTTCAAGATGCAGGGTTGGTGTGTTATACTTTTGAATGCTTGCCTGTGTTCAACACACACACCTCAATAGAAAACCTAAGGCCTGGACTAGGTCCTAAGACTTCTATCCTTTACTTTTCTCTTTACAAGGTGGTTTTTAGTTTTTAATGTGAGAGAGCATTCAGAAGTGGTATCCCTTACCTGTACTCCCAAGTGGTGCCGTCCTCCTTTCCACCTCAAGACACTATTGTGCCTTATCCCAACCTCATTCTGCTGCGTATGGAGATCAGGCCTGGGTATAGGAAGAACCGAGTGGTGGCAAAAGATGAGCTGCAGTGAAGGCTGAACAGGGGCCATAGAGTCACAATTACCTGGATTTGGCCCCTGGGTGTTTCTCGCGGAATATGGGAAGTGCTGAGTGCCAAAGCCCATGAATCATGACACCTTTTTATGTGACATAACACACGCGTCTCCTTTTTTCTCCACCCCCCCACCCCCCGTTTCCTTACTGCTGGTATTAAACATGGTCTTCTCTTTTGGCCAATGAGACAGATCCTCTACATCTTTGACATACTCATGATTGAGCCTTCGCCGTCACATGTTTTCACCACTCAGGCTGCAATGGCGTCTCACCTCTGCTTTAGCAGAGTCACAGATGCAAGATTTGTGCTTGTGCAGGTAAGTAAAGCCTCTAATCAAACTACTGCTGCACGTTCAAACACCTTAAGCTTACAATTTTAATCATTATCATCATCATCATCTGGAATTGATATTTACTCCTTTCTCTTCATCCCATGTCTCAGTGGCCTTCAACCGGTCCACATCTGAGACCCACCTCGGATTCCCAACCTGCAACATGGGACCTGTGCCTGGCATTTCTCCATGACCAACATGGTGACAACAGCTTTGCCATGACCCATCTGGACAGATCTCGTGACCCACTTTTGGGTCGTGACCCACCAGTTGAAGGCCACTGCATGACATCTTCTCCTTGGCAAGTTACCTGATCTCCCAGCTTTGAGACTCCTATAGATTGGGAAGTCCGTGTGGTTCCCACCATTCTTTGACATCCTGTATTCACCAGAATGACTTATACTGCAATCCTGGGAGTAATCCCTCTTGAAATGAATGGGGCTTACATCTGAGTAAACATGTATAGGATCCCTCTATTAAGCAGCGCAAATGACAATGTGATGGATGGGCCTGTCTTCCTCAGGGATAGGGTGACCATATGGAAAGGAGGACAGGGTTCCTGTATCTTTAACACTTGTACAGAAAGGGGACTTGAAGGTGTCACTTGGTGAAATCCCCTCTTCATCACAACAGTTAAAGCCGCAGGAGCCATGGAAATATGAGAATGGTTCCTGGCAGCATTTCAAATAGAGGAGTGTCCTCTATAAAAGAGGACACATGGCTACCCTAAACACACAGTCCCAAAATGAAGGTGTTAGTTTGGCTCTGAGATTCTGTATTTATTACCCTTCTATGTGTTGACCAGGAGTCATTTGTGGTATTTTATAATTTATTTTATTTATCCGCCTGATCAGGGGTGATCATGTTTGCCCCCAACATCTCACCATCATGACCACTTTTGGAATCAATAATGGTACCATTTTCATTTAGTTCTTACTTTACATACTGTTTTTAGAAGGTTTTTAGGATGTTTTAATCATGTATACTATGTTTTTAATCAGTTTTTGTGTGTTTTATAATCACTGTTGTTCCCCGCCTCGATCCAAGTGGAGAGGTGGGTAAGAAATATTATTATTATTATTATTATTATTATTATTATTATTATTATTATTATTATTATTATTTTAGGCTGCCTATAATGGAAACCAAAAGTCATGTCTGCAGCAGAAGCCCAAATAGTTTGTACTATGGATGAAAGTCAAATAAAGAAGGCCATGCTAAAGCAAAGACACTAATTCTAAAATCCCATTTTATTTGTACGTCAACAACTAGCCACATTTTCTTCCCCTGGAAGAAAAAATCTCTCACATACAATCTGGATAATCCGACAACCTTTGGAGCAAAAGGATCTCTTCCTTTTAACGAAAAGGAGGACATGGTGTCGGGTCAAGTTCCCATGTTAAGGCCCTCGTCTGTCAAGGTGTGGTTCGCTCGCACACTTGGGAAGGTCACTGTGATGAGGTGGCAGATTGTGGTCACTCTGGAAGGTCCTTTCCGTAGAGCGTCGGATTTCTTAGCACCTTATAAGGGTGGCAGTGTGAGGTCTTCCTATCAGATGGGATTTTTCTTCAGGCTGGCCTCTTTTTCTCCCCCTTCTCCCCCATAGAGACCGCTTAGGCCAGCCCGGGGAGAAAGGGGGATGCTCTTCTGCTAATGGAGGACACGGGGTTTGTTGGCGAACAGGTGCGCCGTCAGGTCCCTGCGCATCATCTCATTGACTTCATACTGAAGGTCCTTGGAGCTGAAAATGCAGATATTCCTGCCCAACTTGGCACACTTGGCTTGCGAGGACAGGTGGCTGTTGGCACATTTCCCAAAGGAGGCCGCCTTTCCCTTTCCCTTAGTTGGCCGAGGTGCTTTTCTTTGGTGTATGACTTGAGGCATCTTAGACCTTTCCAAGGTCCGCCCTGGATCCTTTGCTTTCCCCCCCTGCCTCACCGCCACTTTCTTGATCTCCTGCTTTCTTTGCTTGAGCTGCACCTTCTTCGGCTTGGGCTGCACTTTCTTACGTAGGGTCTTCACACCCAGGGGCTGTTTCGTCCTCTTCTCGGCCTGGGTCTTTTTCTTTCCATTCTGGGCAGCAGCCATCTCCCTTCAGTCTTCTTGCTCACGTTCAGATGTAGCTTTTAGTGACAAAATGCCTCTCTGCTCTCTCTACCTCTGTTGGTTTGTATTCAAATGAAGGACTGGGCTGTTTGATTGTTTGGCTGGAAAAATGCCCCCTTGTGATGTAGCAGTGGTACCTGAAGAGCCAACAGTATTTCATGATATGCCTTTGTGAGCTGTCCCTCCCTCCCATATGCAAATACAGGAAATTATGACATCAGAGCTGTTCATTGGCCAGTGGGAAGGATGAGCAAAACAAAGAGGCTGGTACGGTAGTTGGTGTTGTTTTTAATAAAGTTAAATAAACATCATTGTATCTACTGTAGACCCAAGTATCAGTACCTAATTAAACGTAGAACAAATGTATACCATTATTACTACATATTCATAAACATAAATGCAATTTCCTAGATCTTTCTTTTTCTGTGAACAGGGCTAAATTTTTAATGACCTGTTTTGCATATAATGCTAAGCCTTGGTTTATTTAACCCATGGCTCATTGAATTCTGAGTTGTCACAATATACAAACCTGGCAGTCAAAAAACCCAACAAGGTCATAATGATAGATCAAGCTATAAATAAAGTCGGTCAGCTGGTACAAAGCCTTATGAGCAACAACACTGAAGCGTCTCACTTGCTTTAACACTTTAAAGATCTTCCCTCCAGGAGACATACATAGCTAGTTCTGCTCTGCTTCAATTAGAAAGCAAGTTCAGGCAGACAACACCTGCTTCAATAAATGCCCTAATTATTGGAACTGCTAATTAAGTCATTAGCCCCAGTGGTTACTCCTTCAGAATGAAACTTTTTAAAAAATGTTTTACATGCCAGTGGCTATAGAGCAACAAACCCATTAACCATAAATGAATAAATGAAGGTAGAAGCTACCTAAAGGGAAATGGCTATAGGGCAGCCTTTCCAGACCTGGGATTCACTTTTATCTCGAACCTTTAAGGTGTGACCACATTTTAACTTATCTATCTATCTACCTCTTATTTATTTATTTATTTATTACATTTTTATACCGCCCAATAGCTGAAGCTCTCTGGGCGGTTCACAAAAATTAAAACCATAATAAAACAACCAACAGGTTAACAACACAAATATAAAATACAGTATAAAAAGCCCAACCAGGATAAAACCAATGCAGAAAAAATTGATATAAGATTAAAATACAGAGTTAGAACAATAAAATTTAAATTTAAGTTAAAATTAAATGTTAAAATACTGAGAGAATAAAAAGGTCTTCAGCTCCTCCTCCTCCTCCTCCATGGCCCCATTCACAGGTGAGAGGAGGGGGTTGGTTAGGGGAACTATGGAGAGGGAAGGGTTAGTAGCACCACTGCAAGTAGGCCAGCCACACAACTGCAGAGCCATGCAACACTGTGTGGTTCCACAACCCCCACCCCACCCCCATAGTCAGTGCAGTTTACCATGCATCCTGGCCGCCTCTGCGGCACGAACAGGCTCTCTGGGGCATGAAGCTTACACAAAAGCACAATAATAGAAACTCAACTAAAATGTATTCCACAGGTTAGGAAAGGTAGCACCAAGTCCAAGAGGTCACCAGCATGGCTAACAAGCGGTGTCAAAGAAGCTATTGTAGAAAAGAGGGCTTCCTTCCAAAAAAAAAAATGGAAGTCTTGCCCAAGTGAGGAAAATAAAAGGGAGCACAAGCTGGCACAAAGGAGATGCAAGCAAACAATAAGATATGGAAAACAAAGAAAAGAATTATGAAGAGCACATCGCTAATAAGGTCCATCTATTTATTCCTTTAAACCCAGTACTTAGGTATGCCTAGGATCCTAACACCAGACGTCACTTTCCTCTCCAGTTGAATTGTTCCACAGGGCCATCTAAAAACCAAGGCCAGATCTGGACCTTGTGTCAAATAATTACGAATGTGGAATAAAAGGCAGGAAATGAAAATGGTATATAGGATGTAGATTGTGCCCCAAAGTTATCAGCGCACTTCACTACTACCATAAAGTAGCAGCGTAGATCTAGCCCACTTGTGTTATGGAAAGCAACAGGAGAGAGACGGCAGGAGGTGGGCAAAGGAAGCATCAGGCGCCTGCCCCAGATGGGCTGGTTATGTTCTGTTTTAAGCATATGGCTTTTAATATATTAATAGAGTCAGTGTGGTGTAGTGGCTAAAGTGTCGGACTGGGAGTTGGGAGATCCGGGTTCTAGTCCCCACTCAGCCACGGAAACCCACTGGGTGACTTTGGGTCAGTCATAGACTCTCAGCCCAACCCACCTCACAGGGTTATTGTTATGAGGATAAAATAGAGAAGAGGAGAATTATGTATGGCACCTTGGGTTCCTTGGAGGAAAAAAGGTGGGATATAAATGCAATAATAAAATAATAAAATAATAAAATATATTAGTAATTAATAATTATATTAATATAATTATATGTAGTGAATAACTGGCAAGGAGTCCAACTGCATGAAGGGGAGGCATCCCAAACAGGCGGCCCCGTCCTGGTTTTATTAAGAACTAAGTGGTTACATTTCTTGTATACAAGCTATGATTGGTTGTTAAGTACAGCATGTTAAATGCATGATTACCTCGTGCACAGGGGGTGCACAAGAGGTGTTGGTTAGTGTGTGTTCAGCACGAATATACCATATAAGGGTTAAGGAAATACGTGATCACAGCATAGTGTCTTCAATACTGTATTGTATTCTGTGGCTCTTGAGTCAGTGCGTCAGCACATTCCAAGGCATTGGCCAGCAAGTACCAAGATGTTACTTAGCAAGGCTTTATCTTAAAAGTGTTATCCTGTGTTCTAGCACATCTCAGCATGGTATGCCAATACTGAAAGTGTGCCAAAGAGAGGGATAACAATTTCCCCTACAATTATATTAAAATATATTAATAATTATTAATATTGTGAGCCACTATGAAGTCTTTGGTCAAAAAGATGGTTATAAATCTAGCAAATAAATAAATAACTGGAGGCTCTTCAGTGCTCCAGGAGACCCAATCCTGCTTCCTCTTCCTGGAACAAAAGAAATTGGAGCAAGACATTTTAAACATTGGGGGCAGGGATGTCTCAAAATTGAGGACATAATTTAAATGAGTTTATGCATTGTTCCTGCCCTGTGCTGTTTGCTCCAGTTACAAAGTTTGTCCTTTCTCTCAAGGAAAAGTAGGTTGAATTATCAAGTGTCAGACACCGGAATGAGGTGGCGGTTGTGATTACCTCTTGTTTCCCTAACTCTTCAATCATTCTTACCGCATCAGTGGAAAGATAATTGGATGCAAAGAAATTTCAGCCTCTTGGATACATTGTTACTCAGCTGCATTTCACACATGGATCACAGAAGTGGGTCTTTTTGTACAAGTGTTGGCCACCTCCTAGAGTAAACTGTTTCTTGCATGATACTGGTCTCAGTTAGTAGCCCATTCTCCTCTAAAGATAAATTTTCTCTAAGGAGGTTTTGTGCGAGTTTATAAAAATTAATATTTTACTAACTGGTGGGTTGTTGTTATTTCGACAACTGAAGGTTAAAACAAGGGGCATGTCCATGAGTTGAGAATTATCTCCCTATGGAAAGTTCTCTCCAGGGAGTTTCCTCATAACCTCGAGGGTGAGATTTTTGCTTAATCGCAGTATATAAACCTTCACATACTCTCAGTGTGTAGTTAATACAAAATTCTTAAGAACTGTAATGTGTTTTAATTAACCCTGAGTTCACTGGAACCAACTGAGACTAACCAGAATAAGAACCGGTATACTTGTAAAATTCCACATTCCTAATTCCACTGATATATTTCTACATCTTTTGAGGTACTTATATTTGTATTGGACTCAAATATATTCACTTTCACAAACATTATTGTATTAATTCTTCAACAACAACTTTTAGGGTCCTTAGTACTTTTTGCATTGTTTGTTTTTGCTATGTTCTGTGGAATCCTCTGCTTTTGCTTCAGCTCCTAGAGTAGCCTTCCCCAGCCTGGTGCTGTCCAGATATGTTGGGCTACAGCACCCATCATTCCCTGCCAGTTCAGGTAAGAATAAACTGCTGGCTGTGGAGGCTTGATTTATAGAAGGACCTTATGATAAAGTTTGAGAAAGAGCCCAGGAGGTTCCGCAATGCTGCCTCTGTTTGTAAACTCATCACCTGCCTGTCCTTGTCTTCATCTTTTGCCATGTGCCAAACCTGATGGGGGTCACGGAGGCAAAATTAAGGAGGCTTGAAATAATTGGTTTATATTCCCTGTGATGAACAGTTTCTATTTAAAGAGAAATAAGGCTGCATGCGTCTCACAGATATTTAGGTGACACACTGCAGAGATTGTCTTATTTCTACTCCTGCTTTCAGACTGAATGCCGCCTGGAAAATGGAAAGTACGTATATCTGTCTGTCTATCTAATCTATGCTGCGTGTTGTATAGTGATGATTTCTGACTTATTATATCTGTTTTACTGCTGATCTTTTATCCATTCAGTATTCAGCTGTTATAATCCCCAATTGAAACAATAAACATTATGATCATTGTTGTTGTTGTTATTCCATCCATACAATCTGTTTTTTTCTGTTTTATATCTGTCCATTTCAATATACTTTCACATGGATTTTCAAACTGTTTCTCTATTATATTTATCACTAGAACATGGATACCCTTTTCAGTTTATCATGCACCTCTGCTTTCTGTCTATCTGCCTGATCCTATCCATGTCTCTCTTAAACTAGCAACAGTATTTTTTTCTGTATTTTCAGTCTATCCATCCATCATATAGTTCTCAAATCACATCAATGAAATACTAACTTCCAGCTTCTCATGGATGTTACTAAGATCTGCCCCTGCCCCCTTTCTCCGCTTTAATTCTTTTCCTCTCCTTCACTGAAGGACTCGCCTGTACTGACATGGACACATATTTCAGTAGATCAGTTTACTCCAGAGGTAGGCATCTGTGTCGTCTTATTCTACTCAGTGATGTCCATCAAGTTTGAAAAAATCATGAAGGCAGGATCAGAGGCGATTTGTCTCTGGATACCAGTTGCTGGGGAACAACAGCAGGAGATGGCTATTGCCCTCATGTCCTACTTGTGGGCTTCTGATGGAGCATCTAGTTGGCCATTGTGGACTCAATCAGGAACATAGGAAGCTCCTTCTACTGAGTCAGACCATTGGTCCATCTACCCAGTATTGTAGACACTTACTGGCAGCAGCTCTCCAGGGTTCAAGCAGGATTCGTTTCTGCCCTACCTGGAGATCAAACCAGGGGCCTTCTGCATGCAAAGCAGATGATCTACCACTTTGGTCTGAGCCAGCGGGGCTTATCTTATGTTCTTATATTAAAGTGTAACACCTCTCATTGCATTTACCCCTTTAGATCCCTAGGCAGGGCTGTTGTGCTTGTTTCCTCAGGGACTGTTTTTGTGGAAACGGCAGCCTTATACACAACCTAAATAACCTGATATGCAGAGGTTCTTCCCCGGAGAGCATTAAGGTATGCAACCAAAATGCACACTTGGAAGATGCATTTAGGAGGCAAATGTGGACGTGAAGACGCACGGCATTCCAATGGGAATAAGATGTGGGACAAACACTCTAAGATACGGTGTTGGTAAGGAAACAAACAAGCAAAGCTAAATGCTCCAGGAATGATGATGATAATAATAATGACTACTCTTTCTTCTAGTTGCATGTATTTTTGTGGTTTCTTTCAGAACTGAACAACAAAATCATTTGGGATTCCTGAACAAGGAAGGAAGAGTAGGTATGTACCAGATAAACAGACTGCGATGTAGCAGGGACCAGGGACCTTCAAGGATAGGCTAAAGTGCATTTGAAGCTTTTTTAGTTTGAGAGCTCCATCACACCTGCACGTTTGACCTGGTTTGCCCTCGAATTATCCGCCTTAGCGTATGAAAGTCTGAGCACTTACACCTTTGCACTTTTACGTTTTATTCATCTTTACACCTCTCCTCTCCTGCGCACCAGCGTATTGCTGTTGTTCCGTTGAGATGCACTCTCGGATCTCCTTAGTACCTCCCCCTGCAGTTCATTGGTTGGTGGTAGTTGGACACCTCCCCCTCCCTAGTAATCGACATGGGGCACTCCTGGTCTTGCACTGCTTTTTCCTAGGAATTTATTTATTTATTTATTGCATTTATATACTGCCCCATAGCTGAAGCTCTCTGGGCGGTTTACAAAAGTTAAAAACATTAAACATTAAAAACAAATATACGAAGTTTAAAAACATAAAAAGCATAAAAACAACAGTATCCTTATAAAAACAGCTATTCTGGAGTCGGGGGGGTCGGTTAAAAACAAACTCAGCTCATGTTGTTAAATGCCTGGGAGAAGAGAAAGGTCTTAACCTGGTGCTGAAAAGATAACAATGTTGGTGCCAGGCGAGCTTCATCGGGGAGATCATTCCATAATTGGGGGGCCACCACTGAAAAGGCCCTCTCCCTTGTTGCCATCCTCCGAGCTTCCCTCGCAGTAGGCACTCGGAGGAGGACCTTAGTTGTTGAGCATAGTGAGCAGGTAGGTTCATGTTGGGAGAGGCGTTCTGTCAGGTATTGTGGTCCCAAGGAAGTAGCTTCTCTTGTTACTGAACTCACTTTGGGAAAACTGTGTCTCTCTACCACATACTTTTGTTGTTATTCCCTGTTGCCTAGGCTACAAGTTCATTTGCAGCTTTTAAAGCTCAGCTAAAAACTTTTCTTTTTCCTAAAGCTTTTAAAACTTGATGTTGTTCGGACTTTATACTGTTAGTTTTACCCTACCCTGTGCCTATTTACCCTACCCTGTGCCTGTTTGCATTCTCTTCCCCTCCTTATTGCTTTACTATGATTTTATTAGAATGTAAGCCTATGCGGCAGGGTCTCACTATTTACTGTTTTACTCTGTACAGCACCATGTACATTGATGGTGCTATATAAATAAAATAATAATAATAATAATAATAATAATAATAATAATAATAATAATAATAATACACCCATTCCCCTCACCCTACCTGGAGGCTTTGGAGAGCAAACTGGAAAGGGTTGCAGGGTTGTGTAAATCCCATTGATTTCAACTGCATTTACATCCAATTCATACTAAAACCCAGTGCATGCCTATCTTTGAGTAAACCCCATTGGACAGAGACAGACTTACTAAAATGGGGTTTACTCAAAGGTAAGCATGCATGGGATTTCAGTATGAATTAGATGTAAATTCAGTTGAAATCAATGGGATTTACTCTTGAGTGAGGGGACCAGCAGGTTGCTATTTTATAAACTTGGAAATGCACAGCTTAGCATGATCAAAGGATTGATCCTTCGCACTTGCAGACTACCAGGAAAAGGGTTTAAGGAGGGATTTTAAAATCCTAAAAGATCAAGGGATGGACCAATCTCATTCAAACTTAGCATGCTGAAAACTCTACTTAAGAGCTATCACTGTGCCAATTTTGATCTCTTTTATCTTTAAAAATGAGGGAGCTGTGAGCAAGGAGGGTGCATTTTCCACATTGCTTTTAAGGTGAAAATGTACCCCTGGTCATGCCTACTCAGGAGTAAGAACACAGAGTTAAATGGGACCTCTCTCCCTCCCCCTTCATGGTTGAGTGGAGAACTGCACCACCCTCCTCTTTTGTTAGTGAGACCTCCCTTAAACACCCCCCCAACAAAGAACGGGGTGGTCAACAGAACACAACCACAGAAATACACAGGAGGGAGGAGAGCATTCATTTCACAGGGAAGGGAAACAATCCAGACTTTCTGCACTCCAAAAAGCAATGAAACATGGAGGATAAGAGCCGAAATGAGTGCAGGATGTGGACAACGTCATGTGGGTATCGGGCTGCAAAACTGCATACCAGGCATGGGGAGTGTGTGATAAATTGCTGGTGTGATGGAGCCCTAAGAAAGACATGTCCAGTGGAGACTGGTGGCTGTGATGTCAGTGGGGTGGCGAATCCACTCCTGGTTTTAGCCAGAACTCTAAATGAGCTATCCAAGGTGCTTTGCAAAGCCTTTAGAGTTCTGTCTCTTTCTGACTGAAATCTAGAGCAGATTCACCACACCACTGTCCCTGGTGGCGAGGCATGGCAGAAGCTTCTAAAATTATGCACAGGGTGGAGAGAGGGAAATATTTTCTCACTTTCTCATGATACATGAGCCCTGTTCAAGCATTCACTCCCTGGCACCATTAGGTTCGTGGGGAGGGGAGAGCAGGGCTGTGCTTGCTGCTGCTGCTGCTGCCCCCTGTGTGGCATCCCTGACACGAACCCTTCCATGCACTGGAGAAGGCCTAAAGCTGCATGTGGGCTTGCTGCCTCCATGAACCCTGGGTTCTAAATCATAGGGGGTGGAGCCTACATATGTAGAGCAGGCTTCTTGCTCCAGATCTTCTCTTCTAATGCACGGAGGGCAGTGGGGTCAGTAAGGGTGGGAGGGAGATGGAACAGAGGAGGTGGAGTCAGGGCGTGTGTTGAGTGTAGGCTTTTCCCCCCCCTTTTTGCATGAAAAATGTGTGTCTTTCCCCAAATATATGCATTAATTGTGCACATTTTTAAATGGATGTATTTTTCTCCCACTGATTAAAGCGTGTTCGTACACATTTCTCAAAAGAATGCATTTCTCATCCTTATTTTTCAAATGTATTACGTTTTGCAAACACTTAAAAGAAATTGTTCTGCAAATTCCATCACAAGTTTGGAAATGTACTGCATTGGGGTCTGCATTCGGTTCCAGGAGATGAGCACGGGTTAAATTCTGGTTAAAAAAATGATTTCTCATGCTTCCTTAAAGATTAGGAAACTGACTGGGAGCAGGTTTAGAGCTGCTTAAAAACAAGGACTTCTTTACACAATACATGGAGTTTACTGCCACAGGGTCTGGGAGTGTCCACTACCTTAGATGCCTTTTAAGTGACAAAGGGCAGAATCCTATGGGATCCACCCTTAATACCCATAAGCCTCCAAAGTCACATGCTTATGACTATCCAGTGTAGATTGGGAGGCATGGCGGAGGTGAATGTTGCCTCCAGCGTGCCTCCCACTCTTCGTTTCAGCTAGATGAGCTTTTTTGCCCATCTAACTGAGGCTTCACGAAGGGGAAGCAAGAGGCTAAAGAGACCTCAGGATATGGCATAAGCCCACCTCTGCAAGCCCCTCCCTGTCCACAGGAATGTTTCCTTTAGGTTCCCTCTGAGGTCACTCTTGTGACCTCAGAGAGGCAGCTGGTGTGATTCTCTCTGGTGTGATTCTCTCCCAATGAGGGAGTGAAGGCAAGGAGGACTGAGCTCAAATGCCTCGGTCCTAGGATCCAGTCTGAGGTCAGAGTGATGCCTCTAACCTGGGACAATATATTGTCCTTTGTTGTAATGTGAGGCATTTGAGGGGTGTGTGTCTTGGTCTTAAACGGGCAATTAAGAGCCTTTAGCTTAACAAAAGTACCACTTCTGGTGGAGATGAGCATTGCTAGAACTGGATCAAAACAGCTGCCTGCATTTTTGGACTCTCCTTCAAGAGTATGACTATGGTGACTGTCACGATTCAACCTGGAACTTCAAAATTTAAAACTGCCTGTTTGTGAACTTTCTCTGGCAAATCAGTGAACATTTGCTGGGCAGATGTCTTAACCATGGTTGGTGTGAAATTACTGGGTACGTTGAAGTACCACCTGGGCCCAGCTGTGGTTCACAACTCATAAAGAAATTATTATTATTATTATTATTATTATTATTATTATTATTATTTATATAGCACCATCAATGTACATGGTGCTGTACAGAGTAAAACAGTAAATAGCAAGACTCTGCCGCATAGGCTTACAATCTAATAAAATCATAGTAAAACAATAAGGAGGGGAAGAGAAGGCAAACAGGCACAGGGTAGGGTAAACAGGCACTGGGTAGGGTAAAACTAACAGTATAAAGTCAGAACAAAATCAAGATTTAAAAGCTTTAGGAAAAAGAAAAGTTTTTAGCTGAGCTTTAAAAGCTGCAATTGAACTTGTAGTTCTCAAATGTTCTGGAAGAGCGTTCCAGGCGTAAGGGGCAGCAGAAGAAAATGGACGGAGCCGAGCAAGGGAAGTAGAGGCCCTTGGGCAGGCGAGAAACATGGCATCAGAGGAGCGAAGAGCACGAGCGGGGCAATAGTGTGAGATGAGAGAGGAGAGATAGGAAGGAGTTAGACAGTGAAAAGCTTTGTAGGTCAACAGGAGAAGTTTATATTGGATTCTGAAGTGAATTGGAAGCCAATGAAGAGATTTCAGAAGTGGAGTTACATGGTCAGAGCAGCGAGCCAAGAAAATTTTAAAGAAAATGGATAATGGAATAATAATAAGGTTCAGTGTTGGATTTGTCTTGTTGTTGTTGTGTACTCTCACAGGTTTTGTTATCACTGAATGTATTTCTGAAGATTAGAACATGGACCCAGAAGAAACAGGGGAAATGATCAATACTGGGATAGTGATAACCAGCATTCAAGAGAGGAGCATCGCTGTTCAAGCAGAGGACCGGGCTGAGATTAGTATAGTGGGCACAAACACTGTGCCTGAGCTGACAACAATCACAGCTACACTTCAGAGCACAGCTGCCAGTAATGAAGACACCATTGCTTCTGAATCCACATTTGACACACCACCTGAAAATACCATGATGTCCCATCCTAACTTAAACACCATATCTCAAACCCACATTAGCACCACCCTTGAGAACAATACAGCTGCTTTGGGAGAAACAGCTTCCACTGTTGACAATGTCACTTTTGGAAATAACCATGCCAGCACTTCCAAAGAGACTAGCAAGTCAATTTCTGGAGAAGCTGTTGTCTCCTGTAGGGAGACCTCTTTCATCTCCAAAGAGGACACACTGAATACTCCTAGAAATAATAAATCCACAGCTTTTGGTAATGTACCTAAGAAGAGATACCTTATCAGTACTAGCTCTGGTGACAACATTTCCTCCACAATCAGGGAGACCATCACTGTTCTTGAAAATATAATCAACTCCAACACCACATGTGACACTTTCTACAAAGCCCCTAGAAATATGGCTACTGTTAAAGGCAACAAATTCAGCCGTTCTGAGAAAACTATCACTATATTGCCTTCCAGAGATGTCAGGAAGTCTTCCATCTCTAAAGAGAAAACCACACCTGATATTGAAAATTCCAGTATTACCCCTAGCTCCATTAATGCTCTTGAGAATACTAGTGCTGCTGGATATATTGCTATCACAGGTCCTGGAGATAACACAACCAGAGAAGACACCATTACCACTCCTCCGGGAAAAGTCAACCAAATCGAACTAACAGTATCTGCTGGAAAGGAAGCTGGTGAGATTCTCAACACTGCCCTTAAAAAGTCCTGTGGAGACACCACTACTGTTACTTCTTTCAGAAATAGTACTGTCAACCCCATCTCTGTGGGTACTAAAACTACAGCCACTCAAGGAAATACATTGACAAACACAGTTGGAGATGTCACCGCTGGAAAAGGCAGTGCTAACTGTGAATCCACTACAGTTTTCAAAGAAGAAGCTAGCACTACCTCTGACAAGAACACTGCCCTTAGACACAACACTACTATTGATGGCTTTGGTAACAATGCTATCTATGGGAATTATACAGGCACTGTATACAGCGAGATCAACCAATCTCTTTTTGATGGTGGTACTATCACCACTCCCTCTGGGGAAACCTTTGGTGCATCCCAAGATACCATCTTGAATGTTCCTGGACATTTTACTGCCACTACTTCCTCACAGGATACCACAGGATACTCTACCAACATAGAACTCAGAAAAACCTCAGAAATCATTACTGGTGAGACCACTATAGCTTTTGAAAATGCCACCATTACTCATGGGGACACTGCTACCACTGATATCACCCACATGATCCCTACAAATATTGTTGTCACTGAAGCTGCCAGACAGCCTACTGCTAGAAATACAGCCACCATCCTAGAAGATGGTAACACTGCTACTTCAATGAGATTTGTTCCTGATCCTCAGAACACTAGTGGTACAACATCTGAAGATATTATTGCCAAAACAGTTTCTAAGGGTGGCATCAAGTCTATGGCATCTAGAGAAACATCTACAATTAATTTTGAGAAAGAGGTTGTCACACCAAGCGCCTCTAATGCTTTTGAGAATGTCGCTATCACTTCCATAGACCCTAGAGATACTGCTCTCTGCACAGGAGGAGATGCGATGGACATTGATTCTGGAAATGGCACCACTTCTGCTAGTGGGCAGTTTTCTACCACTGTCCTTACAGAGACTCCCACTGTTCTTGGCAAGACCACCACTCACAGTGGAAGAAGCACTACCAACTTCATGTCTGAAGTCTCTAAAATCACAGTTGACTTTGGAGACACCACAGGCAACAATATCACTGCCAACCCTTCTGAAATTGTCACCAGCCCAAAAGACAGTAATAATATCATGACTTCTGCATATGGTGTCACAGCCACAACTCTGACCACAACTTTAGGAAAGATGAGTGGCTTTAGAGGAAACCACACACTTACTGAGGCTGCCCCTTCAGCTGTGACTATGAGAACTCATGCCAGCAGCAGTGACGGTGGGAATACACTCCTGGAAGAACTAATAACCTCAGACCTGAGCTCCAGGTCATCAGTTGATGTCACACCTGGGACGTTCACTTTTTCCAGAGGAATGACTGTCCTTGACTCCACTAGCACCTATGGAGACACCCATAAGAGGTCTGTCAGTCCTGACATCGCTTCTACCCATGACACAACACAGGACAGAAAGTTCAGTGCTGCTACTACTGCTGGTGACAGCAGAATACCTTCAGATACTATCACAGTTGTTCCTGTGGCTGCCAACTCAAACAGTGGTCCTGTTCCTAACATTTCTTTGCTCTTAGAAGAAATCAACACAGATGCTGTGGAAGAAACCACTACCAACACAGCTGGTTCTGTATTCTTCAACACAAATAACAGTGGAGATCCCTCTGTTGAAACTCCAGAGGAGATGCACTATGTAAAGGGAATTACTTCTGTTCACAGTGGAACCACCACAGTCCTCGGGCATATATCCACTCCTAACTCTTCATTCTCAGTAGGAACTGCAACTCAAGAGGCCAGCACCTACCCAGGAGATACCACCAGTGCCTTTGGTTACACCACTAATATTTCAGAGGGTGCAACCCTTGAGGAGACACTTGCTTCTGTGGACAGTGAGATCCCCACCACCCTGGAGCTGGAATCCAACTTTAATAAATCCACCAGCAGTGGATGTATCACTATTGAGGCCACTATGCTAAGTGAGAGATCCCTGACAGAAAATGCTATTAGCACCTCTGGAGACAGAAACATTTGGAGTGATACTCCCATGGTAGTAGAAACAAAAAACGTTGCCAGCTACATGGATGCTGTATCTTTATACAGTTCTGTATCAACAGCCTCCAGTGCGACTTCAGTTACTCTAAGTATATCAGAAGCCATTCCTACCCCTGAAGATGCCAGACACACCACTGATTCCAGAAATATTGATTATGTGTTTGCTGCTGGAGACACCATCAGCATTGCAACTTCTGTAGGCCCTAACATCCCTCCAACCAACAAATCCAGAGAGTCTCCTGCTCTCAATCCATTGGAAGACTTCGTCAACACCACTACTCTTTTGGAAGATAGTTTCATCATCTCTACCACATCCACAGATGCTTCCCTTAGAGATGCTGTCATGGCTACCCAAGTTTTCCCTGGAGATATTGCCATTGGTTCTAGGGATAAATTTGCCAATACCATTCAAGAGAGCCCTAAACTCTGTGAAACAGTTACTTCAGAAAATATTGTAACTAGTTGTCTTGGAGATACCAGAACCCATAGTGAAGCCCTTTCTCTTGGGACAAGGACTGAAGAGGCTCAAGTCCTCAAAGACACTCCTGACCCTGTAGATAACATTGTTCCAAAAGAGAATCTCAGCATTTACTCTTCTGAGTACTACAAAACTACAGATGCACCAGCCACTGTTAGTACCATCAGTACTCTGAGTGACAGTGTTTCTAGCCCTGATAATGCCACTTCTGTGTTTGAGACCACCACTAGCTGTGAAAGGATTTTGACTTCCAGGAATGACTCCACAGCCACCTCTGTGAGCATCAGTATTCAGAATCAACCCACAATCTCTGAGTCTCCCACTGCAGTCCCTGATAAATTCTGCTTTGCTACTGGAGCAAATGTCACCACTATCACCACATCTGAAATGCAAACTGTCACCAGAGATAACACCATGGCTAATATCCTAGATGCCATAGTCACCAACAATGTCACCTTCACCAGTAGCCCTGAAAATGTCAATCACATCACCAGCCCCTGTGTCAGCCCAAGAGACCTCAACGCTGCTCCTAGTGTCCCATGGGACACAATGACCTTGGCCCCTGCCCTTGAAGAGACAGTGCCACCAAGAGAGACTTTTTCATCTGGAAACTCTATCTGTGTGACCACACCTCTAGGGGAAGTCAGTCCCCTTTCTGACAGCTGCTCTCCTGCTGAGACATTCAGCACTCTAGCCAGTAGCCTCCATGGGGACACTGGACACCTGCTATCTCCAAACCTGAGCACCATTTCCTCATTGGGTGATACTTCTAGGATACCTGGGACAGGTATTACCTTTGGAAATCCCATCACTCCCACCCTATTTGTCGAAGGAACTGATTTGTCCATTGACACTGGAACCACCACCAGCAGCATTCCCATCTCTTCAGACTTCAGCACCATCACCATTGCTCCTGGAGCTGCCCCTATTCTTGGAAGGACAAGTACCAATGAATCCAGAGGGACTGTAACTACTAATGCCTCCGGACATAACCACACCACTTCTGAAGCTACTGATGACAGTGCCACTGCCCTCCCTAATGGCAAATATGTAATCATAGCTATTAAGTCCCCTGAAGAGATCACTGCCACTGTCCCTGGAGATGCTACCACAGCCCCTGGGGACACCATCACTGACATAACTGCTCCAGGAGGTACAAACATAACCACTGCTCTTGGAGACATTCACAGTACTGCTGTGACTGCCTGTGGAGTCGTCACAAACACTATCAGAGACAACACCAGCCCAGAAAAAAGAGTTAAAAAGGTCTCCAGTTTCATGCTTGAAGACATCAGCAGCACCCAGTATGAAGCTTCTACCACTAACCACCCCAGACCCTGTAGAAAGAGATCAACTTCTGAATCCACATGCCTGCCTGTGGCTAATTTGGCCACCAAAGGAACCTTTGTCAGTGACTTCTCCCAAGCTGTCATTAATTCAGATACTGCTGAAATAAAGAATGCTATAAACAATACCACCACAGCCCACAGTGAAAACTCTGCCTCTGTCTCTGGAGGTATTGTTTCCGAAGACCTCGCTACCTCTGGAGTAGCCATTCCCCTTGCAGTGACACCTATCACAGAAGTGAATTCCGCAGATGAAATGAATCTTAAAGAAGTTGCCAAGACCACTTCTGAGTCCACTGCACTTACAGAAGATGCTGTATTACTCCCTTTTGATGCTGCTGTCACTCTAGCTGATGAAATTACCATTTCCCATAGTGAGACTGCATCTCTAAGGAAACCAAAAGAGCTAAGCTTGAGTGCCATCTCTTCAGCAGAGCCTGTCCTTGGAACCTCCACTGATCCAAGAGACATTATCTCTAGTGTAACACCTGGCCCCTACTCTGAAGGCGCTATGAAAGAGACCTCCGCTATTGGGACCATCCTTGCAGTTGCTGAGGCTCATTCTTCTCAATTCACCACTCCTCTTGAGGAGATTGCAGCCCTTGGTGCCACTACTGCTCCTGAAGGCCCTAACACTAAGGCAGCCATAACTGACATCAGAAAGGCCCCCATGTCTGGTGCTAAGACAGCCTTGGGAAAATATTCCACCTCAGAAGCCAAAACTGTCCTTGGAGGAATTACTTCATCTGGAATTATCACTTCCCCTAGACAGACCTTTGCTCATGAAACCATGAGCTTCATAGAGTCCCCCATATCTACATCTGCCATTGGCATCATCTCTGAAGCTATCATCATCCCTGTCAAAACATCCACCCATGGAGCTACTTGTTTTTCTGAACAGATGGACACATCTGGAAATATCCCCTTCATCAAAATTACTGACACGGCAGAAATCACTTCCATGTCTACTACTATCAACAGTACATCTTCCTCTGGGAAAATCAGCTTCACACCTTTCAACAATAACAAAACGGATGAGGCACTTCCTTCTGGAAAGGTCACCACCATCAGTGTCCATGGGGAGACATTCCGTCCCAGAGCTAGCAGTCTCCCTCGAGAGGCTCTCAGATTTGAAGATGGTGCTACTATCAGTGCTTCTAGACACCCAACCACACCTGAAAATACCACACCTGCACCTGAAAATGCAATCACCACAGTTCTTGAGGACACCACCATTGTCTTTGGAAGCAACAGCACTGCCCCTGATGCTGTCACCACCCTTGACAATTCCAATGACACCCCCAATACGGAGAGCTCCAATACTATGAGAGGCGCACTCATTACCAATAGTGCAAGGGGACCCACTTCCAAATCCAGAGAAACTACTGCTATAGAGAACAGGGTTAGCACTCCTAGAGAGATTAAAATTGTCCCAGAAGAGGCCTCCATCATCAGCCCAGAGGAGACAAACCCTGCCATATCAAGAGAGATCACTGATATCAGTACAGAGGTCCCCATGTCCACAGGACAGACCAGTGGTACTAGCTCTGGGGAATGCTTACCTGCAACCCCTGGAGAGATCAACATTGCTACATTTCAAAAGACCATAGAACCCACCACTGTAGGGTCACCCATGGCTCCAAATGAGACTGTAGCCTTCAGTCCTCGAGAGACTTTTGCTGCTGCCATATTTAGAGAAACCACTGATACTACTGAGGATGCTCATCAACACATCTTGACTACTCTAGAAGAGTCACTTATTGACACCCCAAGAGTAGAAGTCATTGTCACCCAAGCTGGAAATGCCACTGAAACCACCATTCGAGAGACCCCTACTGCCGCATATGAACCCCCCACAATTATTCACAGAAAGACATCAGCCACAGTCCCTAGAAAGACCCCCACCACTCCCACTTCTGGAGCACACCCAGCTTTCCCTCCTGATGAGATTCCTGCCACTCCCTCTGTCGAAGCAACCACCACTCATAAAGAGATCCTTCCTGCTCCACCTAAAGAAAATGCCCCCATTGCCCCAACTCCTAAAAAGACTCCAATGGACACCCCCAGAGGGATTACCTCAGCTTCCCAAGGAAAAGCCAGCACCATCAAGCCAGGTAAGCAAGACTTGGTGTGTGTGTTTGATTGTTTCCTGATTGCTTCAAGTTCTCTAGGTCAGTCGTGAGCAGAAGATAGACCAGGGCAGGAGCTGCACTACTGTTTTATAATGGTTTAAAATGGTTAGGATAACTGTTCAGGCCCAGGACGTATTCCATATACCATTTTCAAACCATTTTCAAAGTGTTATATCCTGCTTGGTGTAGATCTGGCCTGGGATTTACTAGTAGATCATTGAATAATTTACAACAGATTGGCAAGGGTTTCCAACTTCCAGTTACTGAGCAGCAAAAAAGGCCTCCCGCACTCTAAATTAAGTTGTTAGCATCACTGATCTGTACTAAATCAGATATAGATTTGTACTTGTATATGTAATCATCCCAGTACAGCTCACAACATACAGTAAGTAGTTAGCTCCACCTTCTGAACCACCCTTTCTATTTTTGCATCTAGCTTCACCCTAGCCAAAAAAAACCAAGTCGATCCCATGAGACTGAAGTCTGCCCATATCTGCTCTAGTTGATATTCTGTCAACAACCTGGGTTTTGTAATGCTAACTGCTTTCCTGCTAACTGGCCATCCCTTGCCAGATGCCCCAAGATGCCTGTTGGCAATATGGAGCCCAGGAGTCCTATATTGATCTTTGGGATAATCCTGTGTGATTGGGCAACCACTGTGAAGCATAAGAGTCCTGGTTCTTAGATTGGAAGGCACTGGCAGGCCTCCCTAAAAACGCACAGGCTGAGGAGCTATGAGCTCTTCTTTTGTGAAAAACTTCCACAGGATCTACGCTACTGCTTGATAATGGTATTGAAGTGCTCTGACAACAGTTGGGGCCCATGACGCATTCCACATACTGTTTTCAAACCACTTACATAGTGTTATATCCTGCTTGGTGTAGATCTGGACTAGAATTTGTGTGTGCTTAATTTATGTAGAGCCTCGTGTGGCGCAGAGTGGTAAAGCAGCAGTTTCTGCAGCTGAAACTCTCCCCACAGCCTGAGTTCGATCCCAGCGGAAGCTGGTTTCAGGCAGCCGGCTTGGGTCAACTCAGCCTTCCATCCTCCCGAGGTCGGTAAAATGAGCACCCAGTTAGCTGGGGGAAAGGTAATAACGGCCGGGGAAGGCAATGGCAAACCACCCCGCTGTAAGGCCTGCCAAGAAAACGTCAGCAAAAGCTGGTGTCCCTCCAAGAGTCAGTAATGACTCAGTGCTTGCACGAGAGGTTCCTTTCCTTCCTTAATTTATGTGGGAGGTCATCACCATTAATCCATCTCAGCTAGTTGTTGCATGGGCTGCCCTAGCACGCTCTAAGCTGATCCTTTTCACAATGCTAGGCCTCTTCCTAGGCAAGACTTTGTTCTGTGTGCAGTTCTTCTGCTACTGCAGCAGGTGGGGCTTCACTTTCTCAATGCTGCCTTCGTGCCCAACCTTCTTCTGGTCAAGAAGACCTGGAGATGAAAGAATGATCATGTGTGTAATGCAAGGAAGGGATGGGCAAAGGGTCCCAGTGGTAGCAGAGAGAGCAGTGGGTGATGCACTGGCTTGGATCTATAGGTGAGGTTTGTTTGGGGTCCAGGGAGTAGAAATGTAGCTCATCCAGCTCTAAGTGGAGGAGTTTACAGTCAGGCGTGAAAGAAGAAGAGGATGAAATTGAGGTATTCTGGAGTCAGAGTGATAAAAAAGGCCTTGTTGAGGCTCACCAAGCCACAGGGCAGTTGAGGAGTGGGCTGCAGTGCCCCAAAGCACAGGGATCCAATGTAGCAGACAGAGTCGCATTTCAAGCCATGTCACAATGCCTATAACGCTGGCCTTGGCACACTCAGTCGCTCCCAGCCTGGGCCAATTAATGCAATCAATCAACACAGTCAAGTGGGAATGCTTTTTCTGGGCTGTACCATTGCAATGCAGGTGGTGAGTTGCATGTACTCCCCTGTGGGAAAAAGAACCCCTCCCTATATAGAAAACTACCAAGTTGTAGAGGAGGCTATGCTGAAGCGTTCTCTCTGACACGCTAGCTTTCTATGAGTGGGGAGTGTTATCGACAACAGTTTATTCAGACATGAAACAGACACACCCAATCCCCACACACAATTTTACTGATAACGTTTTAGAAAAGCTTTATCAGTTCATTCAAAAAATTGCATATTGGGAGTGTGCGGTGGAAGAGAAGAAATGAAGATGAAAATGCTAGTGTACTTTTTTGGGGAGGCTAAAACAATTGTAAATGTTGATTTGTACAGAGCACCTCACATTTGCAAGCCACATGGGGTCTGTGTTGATTGCTGGTAATCCAATCAGCAGGCCAGGAGTTAGCTAGAGCAATACCAACGACATAGGCCAGAGTAAGGATGGTAGCACAAAACACCACAGAAAGTTTGTACCCAGTCCTACAGCTGAAGGGGACTCTGCACATGCCCAGAGTACTGTGCTTAGTTCACATCATCAAAGAATAAGCTAAGGCAGCATTGAGAACAGTTTTCATAGCAGCACAGGGCAGAGCCCCGGTTCAGCTCTGAATGAAACACTGAAAAGCCTGCAAAGGTTTTGACTGCTCATCCTTTCTCTTCTTGCTGCTTGCAGTGATTCCTCTGTCATACTGGTCCATCATGCTCATCGGCATCACAGTCACCCTTGTCCTGGCCGTAGGACTTTGCATGGTAAGGATGGACGTGCCGCATGGATTATGGCTGATTGTAAGATCTGGTACCCTTAAATAATGGGAGAGCTTTGGCTATGGGGCAGTATATAAATGTAATAAATAAATAAGTAAATAAGGATGATATAGAATAGTCGCATGAGGAAGATGAAAAATGATTCTTTCTCTGCCTTCTTTCTCCATACTGAACCATCAAAGCACCTGGAGTGGGCAGAGGAATTTTTGGTGGTGGGTGGAGCTATAGTTGGGAGGGATAATTTGGGCCTTGATCTAACTGCCTTTCCTCCTCCCCATCCTCCCTATCTGCTTGCACTCCCACTGTCTCCTTTCCTTGCAAGCTGTGCGCAGGGAGTTCCTGTTTATCTGCTGAAAATAGGCCTTAATAGGAGGGGGAGCAGGAGGACAAGAGATAGGTACATGAGCCACCTGTTGGCAATTGTAATGGGAGCTCCACACACTGGTTGGCACATTCTGAGGGTCCGTACACACCTGAGGGACATCCACACAGCACCACTTTCACTGCTGATCCCCCCCCCCAAAAAAAACCCCACAGCATTGCAGTTGTGAAGCGACAACCACAGTGATACATGTGCACGATTTAATTTGGAATATCCCGAAACTTCACAGGATCGGATACACAGCCACAGTGCACAGCAGATAGTGACTAACTATTGGGCTCTGAAAGTCGTCCCCCCCCCCCCCGCTTCTGCTCACCTCCGCAGCAGTAAAAGAATGCCGCTACACAGCTTGGAATCAACAAGCGCCCATCCTCTCTCAGCTGTGCTCCTTTGTAGCTGTGAAGATTTTAATTAACAGACTCCTTCTCTTGCTCACATGCTCAAAGTGAAATGGAGGAGTTACTCCTGAGTATACATGGAGCCAGCCAGGGTGTGTGGGATAGAATGTAGAGGCAAGAGAATGAATGTCAGCAAATATATAGTTGTTTGCAATCGGGATCCATTTTAACAGAAGTTGAGGTCTAACGAGTTACGGCTAAGCAGGAGTGTGACCCTCCCGATACTTTGCCTACAACTCCCATAAGCCTCAGCCAGCATAATTGTGTGAGGGATGATGGGAGTTATAGGCTAAAAGATCTGAAGGGCCATAAGTTGCATATCTATGGACTAAGGGGACTAGAACCTTTTATTATTTTTTATGAAAGGTAATATTCTCAGTGTTGAATTCTGTGCCAAATATCAGATTTTGTGCTTGTGTGGACCAATCATGGATCTACAGAATATATATTCTCCTGGATACTACCTCTTCTTACATCCACGGTGAGAAGGAATGTTGTCAGATAGAAACATTAAGTGTTGTGTAGAGGCTTAAACAGAAGGAAGGGATTTTGGGTGTCAGGACTGCAGGGTTCTGTTTGTTGGCTTACAGCTGAATATATTGTTACACATAACAACACTTATTGGTTTTCTCTCTGTTCCTCTCCAAGGTAATCTATTGTGTAATGTTCTTCATTGTGGTCATCTACTCAACTTCGTAACTGAACACACCCACTTGTCCAAACCCATTTGAAACAAAGACCTTGTCAAGCTTCAAAAGAACTCTACGCTATAGACGGCCTGAAAAATGGTAACTGGGGGCTACTTTGGAAAGAATGTTGGGTGTGGGAAGGCACGGGACTTCCTTGTAGGGTGGCCCTCTTCAGGGAGAGTAGGCCACAAAGTCTACGGATCACTGAGAGATCACACAGAGTTTTGTTGTGGAAAGCACTGTCTAGTAATGTACACATGACGTGGGTATATTTATTAATCATGCTACAGCACGAGCACAAAAACACTAGATCTGAAAGTAGGTTTGCTTCCTGGTCAGGTCATAGCTTCTCCCAAGGAACCGTGGTTTGGGGAAAGTTCTGGGAATGTGACCTGATCAGCTCTATTCTCGCCCATCAAAATCCCAGATGTTTCTGTAGGAATATGATCAGTATTGGGGTAAATGTAGAACCTCATATTATTATGTGCAGCAGCAAGACTGCACCCCGGAAAGATTTCCAGTTCCTGCCTAAGTGTTATTCCAGCAATAAACAGCCTGTTTTGTTCACCTGCAAATAAAGTCAATACAAGTTTTGTTTCTATATTTTTAAAAAAAGTGTTCAAATACAAAACTTACTCTATAGAGAGCCAGTGTTGGACTAGGACTCAGGAGTCCTGGGTTCTAGTCCCTGCTCAACCATGAACCTCATTGGGTGACTTTGGGCCAGTCACTGACTCTCAGCCTAACCTACCTCACAGGGTTGTTGTGAGGATAAAATGGAAAGGATGAGGACCATGTAAGTTATCTTGGGCAAGATCTACACCAAGCTGGATATTGCACTATGAAAGTGGTATGAAAGTGGTATATAAAAGGCAGGAGCCACACTACTGCTTTATAGTAGTATTGAAGTGCACTGAGAACTGTTGGGGCCCATTGACACATACCATATACCATTGACACATACCGTATACCACTTTCATAGTGCTATATCGTGCTTGGTGTGGCTCGTGCCATATGCCACTTTGCATTTCCTTGGAGGAAAAAATGTGGGATATAAATGCAATCATCATCATCCCTGAGGTTGCTGCTGAACGTCTGGTCTACTCTCGTTGTCTTGACTTTCTCTCTAATAACTCTGCTCTGGATCCCTTTCAATCTGGCTTCCGTCCTTTGCATTCCACTGAAACAGCCCTTACCAAGATCACCAATAATCTTCTTACTGTCAAGTCTAAAGGCCATTATTCCGTTCTTATTCTCCTTGATCTAACCGCAGCCTTTGACACGGTTGATCACGATCTTCTCTTAGATTCCCTCCATGACCTTGGACTCTGTGGCTCTGTCTATAACTGGTTTGCCTCCTATCTAGAGGGTCGCTCTTTCAGCGTGTCGGCTAACGGCAGCTCGTCCTCCTCTTTTCCCCTTTCAGTTGGGGTTCCTCAAGGCTCGGTGCTTGGCCCGTTGTTGTTCTCTCTATACATGCTGCCCTTGGGCAAGCTTATTCAATCTCACGGCCTCCAATATCACCTGTATGCCGATGATACACAATTATATCTTTCATCTCCGGAACTTTCTCCAGATGTTCACGATCGTATCTCGGCATGTCTTTCAGATATCTCAGCCTGGCTGCTTCATCGTCGTTTGAAACTTAACATGGCAAAGACTGAACTGCTTGTTTTTCCTCCTAAACCTTCTCCTCACCTCTCATTCTCTCTTACTGTCAACGATGTCACGCTTACTCCGGTCAAGGAAGCTCGTAGTCTTGGCTTTATATTTGACTCCTCGCTCTCCTTTACTCCTCACATCGAGGCAGTAGCTAAATCCTGTCGTTTCTTCCTATATAATATTGCCAGGATTTGACCATTTTTGTCTGTCTCTTCTGCCAAGACTCTCGTTCACGCACTGGTTATCTCTCGGCTGGACTACTGCAACCTTCTTCTCTCTGGCCTTCCTTCGTCTCACATCAGTCCACTGGTCTCTGTCCACCACTCTGCCGCTAAGATCATCTTCCTGGCCCGCCGCTCTGACCATGTCACTCCACTTCTGAAATCTCTTCATTGGCTTCCAATTCACTCCAGAATCCAATATAAACTTCTCCTGCTGACCTTCAAAGCTCTTCACGGTCTAGCTCCTGCCTATCTCTCCTCTCTCATCTCACACTATCGCCCCGCTCGGGCTCTCCGCTCCTCTGATGCCATGCTTCTCGCCTGCCCAAGGACCTCCACTTCCCTTACTCGGCTTCGTCCTTTTTCTTCTGCTGCCCCTTACGCCTGGAACGCTCTTCCAGAACACTTGAGAACTACAAACTCAATCACTGCTTTTAAAACTCAGCTAAAAACTTTTATTTTCCCTATAGCCTTCAAATATTGAGTTTGTTCTGACTCTATACTGTTAGCTTCACCCTACCCGGTGCCTGTTTACACTTCCCTGTGCCTGTTTGCATTCTCCTTCCTTCTTTATTGTTTACTACAACTTATTAGATTGTAAGCCTATGCAGCAGGGTCTGGCTATTTACTGTGTTATCTGTACAGCACCATGTACATTGATGGTGCTATATAAATAAATAATAATAATAATAATAATAATAATAATAATAATAATAATTAAGCCTATTGGTGTACGCCCCAACAAAGTAGCTCCTCCCACTGACAGCTGTATCTGAGTCAGCAGTTCCTGTGAATTATTTCTGCATTACCATTTACTTTACTGTAGAGACAAGATGTATTTTGGCATTAGGCAGTGTTGATTATCTAGTTAACAATATTTATGAATCATCCATATTAAAGAAATTTCTAGGCAATGTACATTGGACAAGATGACCTTCCTGAGAATGCTTGTTGGAAAAGGTATGCATTTAGTAGGTGCTGAAAAATAGTAAATAGTAAACTATTTGCAAACTGAAAGGAAAAAAAACCTTTTAAAATGGCCTTTTTTCAGCAAGGGAGGCTTATACTGGGCTGGCTTCTTGTATCCTGCAATAAACTCCTATGTTTTTCCTCTCCGTCACTGCTGCTGCCCTGCAACTAATCATAACTTTGTTGCAATAAGTAGGTCTGCTGCACTATTATAGTCATGCTAAAAAATAATGTTAACCTATGTGACTTATTTTGAAAGGCATAATTAGCATTGTCCAGTAGAGGGCGCAAAATATTGCATCTACCGTATAAAAGTTCTATGCATCAAGTGATGGGAAAACTATTTCTCTGAGCTTTTGTTTTAACTGTGTTGTTTTCTTACTGGGCTTGGAGGGCTACAGCTTATGACTTCTCCAGGCAACTGCACCGGGCTGTGAAGTAGTCATAATCACCATCCAGCGTGAGTGCTGAAACGAGTGTTCTGTCTCTGTGTGCATATGATAAATGGGAGAGGAGTTTTCAGCTGAAATGCAGCCCCCAAAGTTGAGAGAAGTCTGAGGTTTTGCCGTTACTTGGCAGGAGGCAGCTTTGAAGAGCTGCAAAAGACATGCAGTTGATTTGTGGAGCCAGTGTCTGGCAGCGGTTAGAGTGTCAGACTGGGAGTCGGGAGATCTGGGTTCTAGTCCCCCCTCGGCCATGGAAACTCACTGGGTGACTTTGGGCCAGTCACAGACTGTCTGCCCAGCCTACCTCACAGGGTTATTGTGAAGAAAAAATTGAGAGGAGGATTATGTACGCCACCTTAGATTAAAAAAGGTGGGATATAAATATAATAAATAAAATAATAATATGGTGTTACTCTAAAAACAATCACTGCCTGTCTTGCTGCAACCCACTGCTCAGCTTGTGTTTTTTTTTTAATAAACAGATACTGGGGGAAAATACCAAATGTTTCTAATACTTTCTAAGGCAGCAGGTTAATTTAGGGGGAACTGAGCAGGCTGCATGGCACACAGGTCTCTTCTCCAACACCTTGATCCCACTTCTCAGCCTCTGCTGCCTGAGGCGACTGCTTCACTCTACCTAATTGTAGGGCCGGCCCTTCTGCTCCTTCTTTTTGTATGAGGGTTGACCACTTTCTTTTTTAAAACCTTTCTCCTGAGACTTTAGCAGCTGCTTAAATCTGCAGGCAACGATATTTAGCTCCATGCTGTGAAAAGTTTCAGTTGCTGAAGAGCCCAGTCCTACCTCACCTTCACTGTTGACTCAAACAGCGTGAATCAAACAGCAGATTTATCTAGTCCTGAGTGGACCATCAAATCTGATAGGTGGGCTGCACTTCACTTGGAGGGTCACACGTTGTACAGGTTTAGGTTAGTGAATAGTGATGGAGAGGCATTCCGTGCATGTTCTCAGCCACCCTCTCTTTTTGTATAACCTCCCACAGACTGAGCTTTGGCACAGAGAATAGGTTCTGGGGCTACACCATGAGGAGTCTTAGCTTAAACGAAGACTGTTATCTATACTACTTCTTTCCAAGGTTAGAAAAATAGCTATTGTCTTGATCTTATTCTCTTTTTAAGCTCACGTCTTTGAGCAGCTAAAACAAAACGAACAAAACCGTCTTTCTCGGGAATACTTCTAAGTGGAGTATTGAGGGGATGAATTGCACGGCGTAGCTGCAGGGTGCCGGAGCTTTTGGCACGAAGGAAACTGGGAAAAGAAAAGGGAGACACTTATGTTATGTAACCTAAGGTGTAATGTTTCATGGCTTATGGCTTGGGCTGTACACTGCCTCAGGCGGAATACCCGAATCCAAGCTGAGGCGGTTGCTGAACATGGAAGGAAGGATGAAAGGACGGAAATGTAGAAAAGGGCAGAAAAAACATACCCATACAACACTATAAATGAGTCAGGATATCATAATGTTCTCAGAATTAAGTCATATTACCTGTATTTTCCGGCATATAAGACGACTGGGCGTATAAGACGACCCCCAACTTTTGAGAAGATTTTCCTGGGTTAAAAAGTAGTCTTATAGGCCAGAAAATACAGTATTTCCTGTGTACAAGAAAATAAGTAAAAAAGAAACAGAGGAGTGTGGTCTTGATGGCTTTAATGTCAGTGGGGCAGTGAATCTGCTCCAGGTTTCAGTCAGAACTCTAAAGGAGCTATTCCAGGCACGAAGTTCTTGCTGGTTCTGACTGAAACCCAGAGTTGATCCATCGTCCCACTGTCATTGGAGCCACCACCCTCCACTGAAACATAAGATCATAAGTGCTATGTTGGATCAGACCAAGGGTCCATCTAGTCCAGCACTCTATTCACACAGTGGCCAACCAGCCATCGGCAAGGGATGAACAAGCAGGTCATGGTGCAACCCATGTTCCCCAGCAACTGGTGCACACAGGCTTACTGCCTCGAATACTGGAGAGAGCACACAACCACCAGGGCTAGTAGCCATTGATAGCCTTTGCCTCCAGGAATTTATCCAACCCCCTTTTAAAGCTATCCAAATTAGTGGCCATCACTGTATCTTGTGGTAGTGAGTTCCATAATTTAACTATCCGCTGTGTGAAGAAGTACTTCCTTTTATTTGTCCTGAATCTCTCACCAATCAGCTTCACGGGATGACCCCGGGTTCTAGTATTTTGAGAGAGGGAGAAAAACAGAGGAGTTGCTGTTGGAAGTGGAACAAGACAGTTTGGTGCCTGAGGTAGAATATCAAAATGGTGCTCAAAGTATCACAAAAAAACTAAATAATTGACCATTTGCCCTTTAATAGTACCCCCTCAACTGCTGTTGACTAAGAGAGCTTCGGCTATGGGGTGGCATAGAAATGTAATAAATAAATAAATAATTAGGAGGGCCAGACTTTGACTCCAGGTCACTCCTCAAAGATCCTGGCCTCCTTCATACAATGGACAAATGGCTTCTTGATCCCATCTGACTGAGGCTGAAACTCTAAGCACACTTGCCCGGGAGCAAGACCCACAGAACACATTGGGAGATATCTCTTGAGTAAACATGGTTAGGATTAGGCTGTAAAACAAGGGCAGCAGATTGCTGGAAAGAGGAGCTCCCAAACAGCAGCCAGAACCGGCTCCATTGTAACTGCTCCTCAGTAACCCCAGCACCTCAGAGTAGCAAGAGTTCCAGGGAACAGATTTTATGAGGCGGATGTGTGGTAGCCTGTGACACCACAGAGTGTTCCCATTATAAATGGAGATGCTTCTGCCTAATGACATGGGAGCTTATTCTGTGGTGAAGGACAGCAAGAAAGATAAGCTAGTAAAGTGCAATAAACAGCCTTTCATCTGGGGTTTATTTCTCACATCTTTGCTTCCAAGTGAGCCCAAAGGTTTCTCTGGATATTTATTACATCTCTCTTTTTTTCATTCCCACGCTGTAAAATCTTTCCAGGAAACACAAAATAAAAAATGGAGTGTCATCTGACTCTCTGACGCATGAAAGAATAGGAAACGGAAGAGACTTTGAATTACTCATAGTTATAGCCACGGGACTGAAGCATTTATCACCAGCACATTTAAGCCCTGTAGCGTAACCAAAATATGCCGGGTTCCTTCCTCCTTCTTGCACACATCCAAAGGTTTTGTCCACAAGTAAGTAGAAACCGTGTACAAACCTGAATAGGAGGCATGATACCACTACAGCAGAGGTACAGAACTAATTTTCAGTGGAAGGCCAAATTGCCCTCTCCTCTGCGTCAGTGTTAGGAATATTATACCCTCATCTGCTAGTTTCCTGGGAGGGAAGAGCTTAATGTCGTGGTTGGTTTCAAGATGGGCAAGTTGGCCCCTTCCAACAACTCTGTTCTATGATTCTGCTTTTAGTGAATAGTCAATGTTAGTAACACGGTCAGTGCTTTCTGCATTTCATGTCCTTCTGACCTTACTCTTTACAATTCTTCTTCCCTTCCTTGGAGAGAGAGAGAGAGAGAGAGTATGCATACACCTGAAAACCTCAATAACTCTTGAAGTGGGATATAATCCATAAAAGTGTACGCCGGAATAAAGTTCTTAGTCTCTACGGCCCCGCAAGAGACTGTGCGTGAACCAATGCAGGTTGCATTTTCTTTCAACTGCTCCAGGTCAGATGATGAGGTCATGCCGTGCCCCCACCCCACACTCTTCCTCTTTCCTCAGGGACACAGAGTGATAGAGGCCTCAGGGGACCACAGCCAAAAGAAAGGGTAAAGCTTCTCTTTGAAGGAAGCCCTAAAAGTGAAGAGAGGTTCCGATTTCTGAGAGTCAGAGAACGCTAAGCGCCCTGCTTCGTAGTCCAAGCTGACGAGAATCCTACGGCTTGGAATCCCTGCCTCTGCATTAGAGGCTGGAGCTGCCTGATGGAGCTGGTAGGGGCCCAACTCCACAGCCCAAATTCCACGTTCTGGCTGAAGCACCACTGGCCTCTTCCTTTCCACAGACTCTTGAGCGACGCCCAGGGCCCAACCACACTGGCCTTTCACGTCCACCAGCCAGTGGTGACAGCCGTCCGTGAAGCCCTCAGAGCCCAACACACAAAAGGAGGGGTGGAACCTTTGAGAAGTGTTGCGATTGGCCGGACAAGCACCCTGGCGACTCACGGTTCTCTGGTCAGCTGAAATTGCAAGGTTGGGGTGAGCCGAATCGGGATCCAGGGTCAAGATCTCTGGAATAAAGAAAGGAACAGAGCGGGCTTAATACGTTCCAGTTGTGGCATATGAAGCTTGACCTGCATTAGATTTATTTATTTATTTTAAACATTTCTTGGCTGCCCTTCAGGCTAGAAGCCCTCCAAAGGCTGCTTACAGGATAAAAAAAGTTAAAATATTAAAAGTGATGAAAAACATAAACACAATAAAATAGCAATAAAAACAGTAGAAGTCAACAATAAAAACAGCAACCACAACAGTGGCAAGAGCAACAACAACAGTAGTCATTTCACAACAAGGCCACAGTAAAATAGCGGGCCTGCACAGACAACACGCTAGGCCAAGGTTAGGCCGCTAAACCTTTTGCAGCAAATGGTTGGTGAGCATGTTTAAACTGGGGCTATGTAGCCACCATGGCTAGGAATGGTTCACATGACACACTAAGCCATAACATTTAGCTCAAAATGCTTAACCACCATGGCTTAGCGCATCGTCTGAACAGGATCAATATGTTTTCAAGGCCTTCTTAAAAGCCTGCAATGACAGAGCATGGCGGATCTCCAATGGCACCTTGTTCTAAAGGAGTGGGGCCATTGCAGAGAAGACCCTCTGGATATGATGTGCACAAATATGGGGAGATCTATGCGAAAGAGAAATTGGCTTCCCTTTTAGGTTCGCCACTTCCCCCTCTTAGGTTCACCACAAACCAAACCCTGCCTGAGCTTATTCAGTGAACCTTGTGGGAAGATAGGAGGCCGTGACCCCTTCCTTTCCTTTGATGTTCATGTTTTGATAACCACCCACCTCGCATCTCAGTCATGTGCTCCCACAGGACTGTCTTCTTCCGGGAGAAATGGAAAATTCTCTCTTCCAGTTCTGTGGTGGACATCGGCGTCCATTTTGGAAAGTTCCAGTTTTTACACCTACAACAGCAGAGAAAGAAGGCAGAAGAGCCATCCCTTGGCAGCAGACGGCTGAGCAAACAAGCCAGAAAGTCTGGGCAGATTCAGTCAATGGGAACCATGCACATAGCTGCTTAAAAGCCTACCACATTGCACCTGTAACTGCACGGAGAGGTGGTTGTCTGTAGTCTCAGTGTTACCACCTATTAGCACCCCCTTGGAAAGCCAGGGAAGCAGAAAAGGAAGTGAAATCTAAGTCTGGCTGAGTGGAAAATGTCACACAGGCCCTAGGAAATATTGAGGGTTCTATTGGCCAGATGGAGACACAGAAGCATGGTGCTGGACATCTGAAAAGACACACAAGAGGACCAGGGTGGTGTAGTGTTTAAAGGGTTGGACTGGGACTCAGGAGATCTGGGTTCAAGTCCCCGTTTGGTCATGAAGCTCCCTGGGTGATTTTGGGCCAGCCACTGACTCCCAGCCCCACCTATCTTACAGGGTTGTTGTGAGGATAAAATACAGAGGGGGAGGACAACCATGTGAGCTGTCTTGAAGGAAAAAAAGGTGGGATATAAATGAATTAATTAACAGGAAGGCGGCCCAGGAGACACTGATACGGAACCCACAGGTTGAAGAAGGACAGAGTAAGCAGTGGTCTAAGAAACAGGAAGGGACTTGGGGGAAATAGAAGCAGAGGTGGAATGATGGAAAGAAGGAACCCATGAGAAAAGGAGTGGGGGAAAGAACTTCATATAATGCCTAGGGAGAGAGAGGCTGTGTACCACGCTAAGATGGCAATAAACATCAAGGCAGTTTGGGAGGCTTGTACAAAGCAGGGGAGGATACTGTAAACTCCAGTTGGTGGCCCAGCTCTGGCCCTGTCTGGGCAGGGATAACCTGGCTTCAGTTGTCTATCTAGTAACCTCCAAGTTAGATTACTGCAATGCACTCGACGTGGGGCTGCCTTTGAAGACAGTTCGGAAGTTGCAGCTTGTGCAAAATGCAGCAGCCAGATTAATAGTGAGGACCAAGAGGCAAACATATAAGACCCACTCTGGTCCACTCGCATTGGCTGCCTATATATTTCCAAGCCTGATCAAGGTGCTGGTTCTAACCTATAAAGCCTTACACAGCTTGGGACCACAATACCCGATGGAATGCCTTTCCTGACATAGAATCATAGAGCAGCAGAGTTGGAAGGGGCCTACAAGGCCACCGAGTCCAACCCCCTGCTCAATGCAGGAATCCACCCTAAAGCATCCCCGACAGATGGTTGTCCAGCTGCCTCTTGAAGGCCTCTAGTGTGGGAAAGCCCACAACCTCCCTAGGTAACTGATTCCATTGTCGTACTGCTCTAACAGTCAGGAAGTTTTTCCTGATACATTACATTCAACAACTAAGGTCCTCCGGGTGCCTACTATGAGGGAGGCTTGAAAGACAGCAGCAAGGGAGAGGGCCTTCTCTATGATGGCCCCCCAATTATGGAATGATCTACCTGATGAGGCCCACCTGGTGCCAACACTGCTATCTTTTCAGCGCCAGGTCAAGACTTTTCTCCCAGGCATTTAGCAATATGTGATGCGCTCCACGGATCCTGGATCTGTTTTTAGGTTCATAGCTTAAAGTTGTTTATAGTTGTTTTCAGATGTATATTTTTGTGTATGTTGCATGTTTTTGTGGTTTTAAATTTTGTATATAGTTTTTAATTGTTTTAATCTTATGTAAACCGCCCAGAGAGCTTCAGCTATGGGCGGTATAGAAATGAAATAATAATAATAATAATAATAATAATAATAATAATAATTCAGAGGCAGAGCAGGGGGAGCATTAAGGCCAAAGAGGTGAGTATGTGGGGAAAGTACTGATTTGAACAAGCCCAGTTTTTGCACTGCAGGACCCTCTAGAAACCTAGTCAACATAACAGAAAGAATCAAACTAAAAGAAAAGTTTGCTCACCTGTTCAATAGGATTCCAACATCCTAAAAGGGAGCGAGAAAAGGAGAGAAATGGTGAGAAACTGGGATTCTCAGAGGGAAGGGAGGCTGGTTGAGGATACACCCTCACAGCATGCAGATTCCTACATTCAAAATTCCTTGACGCCGGGGGTGGGTGAGGAGGAACATCTGAGCTCTGCACACCGACGCCTGATTGTGTGAAGGAATTGCTTATGAAACTCTTGTCTTTTTTTGAGGGAGGGGCTGTAGCTCAGCGAGAGAGGCCCTGCTTTGCATGCAGAAGGCCCCAGGTTCGATCCCCAGCATCTCCAGGTAGAGCTAGGAAGGAATCCTGCCTGAAGCCCTGGAAAGCCACTGCTGCCAGTCAGAGTTGACAATACTGGGCTAGATAAGGCATGTCCCTATGTAACGCACATCAGCAGGGCTTCCAGGCTTCTGCATGACCACTGGTGATATGGAGCACTTGGCACTCCATATGTTACATCATCAGTAGAGTGGAGAAGAGGGTACATATTATTATTATTATTAATAATAATAATAATATCCCACCTTTTTCCCAGTACTGGGACTCAAGGCGGTTTACAAAACATGTACAATTAAAACATATAAATTTACAAACGTAAAATAGAATTAAACTCGCTTCTCCACAATGAGAAGAGGACCATAGCCCTGAGGTAACGAATGAACCAGGTCTGAGAATATTTGCAGAATCAAATGCATCCCTACCATGGCAACGCATCCATAAATTTTATTTATTTTATTTATTCTCCAGCTGTATTTCGGGAAATACTGACCATCTGCCATTCATGCAAGTAACAGTGAAAACTGCAGTTATCAACACGAGCTACACTGCCCCCAGCGTTAGCATGCAAGGTGCCCTGTGAGGAAAGTGCCAATCAACATCGGCAAAGGACACCACCCTCTTTGGGTTGCACACAACCATGTCTAAACGGGAGCTTGGTCAGCTGCCACGTGGGCTCTGATCTTAATGGATCAGCACTGTCTCTTTTCTTGGAGGACAGGCCGGCCCCTCTTTCCTGAAGAGTTCTGAGATCTCTTGGGCAAAGGCAAGAGAAGAGACAGAGGCAACAGAACCAGCAATGCAAGCGCCTTTGCAGCTGGCACAGATTGGCGGGAAGCAATTAATGCTATCTATTTGAAAGTGGTGGTGACGGGACCTTTGATATCTTCCACTACTATTATTTATTTATTGCATTTATTATTATTATTTCTTGCATTTATATACCGCCCCTTCGCTGAAGCTCTCTGGGAGGTTCACATAAGATAAAACATTTAAAAACAATATACAAAAATTAAAAACCACAAAGACATGCAAAATTCACGTACATTTAAAACCACTGTATGAACTTTAGAAACGATGAGCCAAAAAACAGACCCAGGCTCATTACATATTGCTAAATGCCTGGGAGAAGAGAAAAGTCTTGACCTAGTGGCGAAAAGATGACAATGTCGGCGCCAGGCAGACCTTGTCAGGGATTGTTCCACAGTTGGGGGGCCACCACAGAGAAGGCCCTCTCTCTTGTTGCCGCTCTCCGAGCTTCCCTCGGAGTAGGCACCCGGAGGAGGACCTTAGATGTTGATACTGGAACTACTATGAATTCTCCCTCGGTAGAGAGACAGTGTTCCTATCTTAACTCTCTGATATGTCTTCCGGCCTGCCCTACACTAAACTAAAGTCATCCACCCCTTCTCAACTCCCTTTCTGCAGCCCTCCCAATTTACCTTGAGAAACTCCGTATCTGGCTGCTGACACTTTTGCTCCAGTTCAAGTATCAGTCCTTGTAGAAGCGGCGCCCCCTGCTGGACCTTGTGGCTGTTCTCCTGCTGCATTTTCTTCAAGTCAGTGGTCACTTTCGACAGCCCCTGCAAGATGTGGCTCTCCCTGTATTGCAGGACCCTCTGCAGCTGCTGGAACATGTGGGTGGTGTGCTTCCTCTTGGCTTCCGCCCGACCCTGTAGAGGAGGGAACGTGAAAAAGTGCCTTTAATAGCCCACCTTACCCCAAAGGATTAGGACAGGTAACATTAAAAAGCAGAATGTCTCTTTGTCCATAGGAATTGCTGTCCCTAAACCAGGAAAGGAAACTCTGGCTGTTCGTATGGTTCACTCCTCCCACGTAGGTGTCCCTCCTTTGGATCTTGTGTGTCCTCCATTACATTTACAAAGAAATGCCACAAAGTTACTGCCACTATTTTCTTTAATGCCCTAATTTAGGAGGGAATGCTTTTTCTTAGATTGGACCTCCTTTCTCATAATGCCCTGGGGCTTCTGGAAGTAGAGGTGAACCCACTGGAGTACACCTTTACTTCTTGGTGGTGGAGAGCAATGGTCTTCAACTGTTGGGTCACAACCCAGAAGTGGGTTGCAAGATCAGTCCAGAAGGGTCATGTCAAAGCAACTGCCACCAAGTTAGGCATGGAGAAAATTGTGAAACGGGGCCCCATGTTGCAGGTTGGGAGTCCAAGGTGGGTCTCAGGTCTGGACCAGCTGAAGACCACTGGCGTAGAGGCATACCCAAATAAGATTTTCTTTTGACTGGCTTGAGCCTGAAATAGGCCATACAGCAAACTTATCACCACCACCCCAATCCAGAACCAACGCCAGGTTAAATGCCCTTGGCAAAGTGACAGTGGTCTGAAAATGCCATGTCTGTCCCAGTTCTCTTCTATTTGACAATGGAACCAGTTACTGTTGGTGGGGATGCAACAGGCTCTCCAGCACTGCAGGTCTTCAAGTAGAGGGTGGGCGGCCCATCTGTTGGGAATGTTCCAGCTCTGGATTTCTTACATCAAGTGAAGGGGCAGACTAGATGGCCTACAAGACAGCCTACAAGGCCCCCTCCAACTCTAGGATTCCTCCAGTAACTTCTAGTACTGCAACACAAAATTGTATTACCATATTTCGTTGATTCTAAGATGCACTTCCCCGCCCCCCCCCCCCATATAAACATCTCTAAAAACGGGGTGCATCTTAGAATCGCAGGTTTTTTTAAAAAAAAAATCCGTGCTTTGCAGAACGCACCATCTGTCTGCCACAGATCAGCACCGCCAACACAATAAGCCACAACTAACGAACTGATGGCTTTTGATGCCTGGCGGCCGTTTGCTCGTCGCCGTCGCCCCCCCCCCCATCGCTTCTACCAATCACAGCAAGAGAATGAAGAAGCGGCCCCTTTTGAGTGGCTTTTGCACTCTTGTCTGTAGGTACAAGCTGCAGTTTCCTGCTCAGCTCTAGATCCTTTGCTGGTGTGTGTGTGTGTGTGTGTGTGTCCCAAATTCTTTCCAAACTTCCCCAAGCTGTACCTCATTCTCTTTAGCTACATTCCTTTATAGGTTCCTTTAGCTTTCCCCTCCCCTCCAGTTCCTAAGCAGACACACGCTCACGGAAGGGCATCTCTCTCTCCACCGGCAGTTTGTTTTGGGAGGTTCGATCCCTGAATTCCAGGAGTGGAGGGATTCCATGGGCCGCGCCTTCCTCCCTGCCCAAAAGCAGGCCGGGCCTCGAAGCCGGCTACAGGCTGCACGGGTGGACCAACCGGCCCTCTCAAACCTCTCACGCTGCTCCCTAAGCGCTGCTTGAAGCTTTGCTGGGCCGCTAATGGCGAAGCCACACCTCTCCCTGTTGCGTGTGCCGGCTAACTCCCAAACGCGGCCCCACACGTGCCGCTCACACCCATGCACAGCGACCCATGCCACGTGCGGGATCCTTCAGGGTGGCTCCAGCATGGCCAGCAGGGACTCGATGTAGGACATGTGGGGGGGGGGGGAGACACACAGGGACGGAGGGCTGCGCCGGGTTCCAGAGGGAAATTCTACTCATGAAAGATATTCTAAGAAATTTATTTTTTCTTAGAATCAAAGCTTTTTTTCTATTGGTGGTACTGAAATTAGTGTGCGTCTTACAATCGATGGCGTCGTACAATCAAAGAAATACGGTACATCACATGTTTTTGTGAGTTTCTTCAACTTTGCTGAACTAATCAATGGATTGCCACCTTGGCATCTGCATCTGATGTGTCTATGGATCTCATCACAAACCTTTGTTTTGTGTTTATTGGACATCACAATGTCTCTTTAATAAGGATTTGTCTAAGTTGGCTAATTGTTGGAGGTGCTTCTTTTGGCAATACCCATAGCTGCCCCTTTTGGAAGGAAGTCATTACACAGATAAACTTTGTATTGGAACACTTAATATTTACTGATGTGCACGCTCTTTTAAATTATCTTCTTGCTTCCTGGGAGTTAATGCATGGTCACCACAAAAGAATTCTGAGCACCCTTCTGACAATTAAAAGACTGATATTACAACATTGGAAGGATAAACACTGCCCTCCTATAAGGCAATGGACTGTAGCTGTTCCCTGCTTGTAGTGCAATGTAGCCAGTCTTGAGTGAGACCTTCACATCAGTTGCCCAGCAGAAAGTTGCACTAACAAGCGACGCTTTAGCTCTTTTCAGTTCTATAATTCCAGGCCAGGAAGCACCACAAGGAGGAGCAAAACTGGGAGGAGTGTCATCAACCCACCTTCCAAACCTTCTCAAATGCCGCTCAATTCCAAGGGTATCCTTCAAGCTTCAAACCATATAACTTTGTCAACAATAGGGAGGGGGGGACCTCCTTACCAACAGCATCTCCAGTCTCCTCCCTTGGTTTACCGCAAGTATCTCTCTGCTGTCCCTCTCGCTTTTCAGCATGGCCAAGTGGTGTTGAAACTGAACCTGCCAAAAGTGACAAATAGATAAGAGTTCATATCTTAGGGAGTGAGATATTCTGGTTTTCCTTGTGAGCACACGGGTATGCAGCTCATAGGCTCTTACAAGATGCTTGGGCACTACTGAGAGGTGCAGAAGCTCAAGTGCTCCTGGAGTCTTAATCCATAGGCCTATATAAAATCAGAGCTGCCTGTGATAATAGGAAATCAAATGAGCATTAAGAGCACACACAGTAAGATCCTTCCTGGGCTATTCCACTTCAGACAGGTGGAGGTGGGTATATTTTGAACCTATCTCTATTATTCCAGCACATAGAAAGCCACGGAGAACACATGCTGGTTTTGCATGCATGAATCCATCTTTATATTTGTGTGTGTAAACAAGCAGCTGAAGTAGCAGGAAAGCAGTGTGATCCAGGTTTATGCTGGGACAGAAGTGCACTTCCTCACCCCCTTCCTTCTCACACCACCCCCCTGAATACACTCCACACAGAGCCAGGAGGCCCTGCTGAATGGGATGAGCCGTGGTGTGAGTGTAGGAGGGGAGGGGGGAATCGCCAGAATAATAACACATTCAAAACACATTTTTAGAAGAAATGAAGTGCAAATAAAACCACGGCTGGTCATTCAGGGAAGGCTTCTTGGAACAACAACGATTTCAGGAGGCACCAGAATAAGGTGACCACAGGTGAAGGAGGACAGGTTTCTTATATCTTTAACAGTTGTATTGAAAAAGGAATTTCAACAGGTGTCATTTGCAGCACCTGGTGAAATTCCCTCTTCATCACAACAGTTAAAGCTGCAGGAGCCCTGCCCTCTTTTGTATCTAGTCATGCTAGGCAGGGCTCCTGCAGCTTTAAATGTTGTGATGAAGAGGGAATTTCACCAAGTGCTGCATACATACAATTGACACCAGTTGAAATTCCCTTTTCTATGCAACTGTTAAAGATAGAGGAGCCCTGTCCTCCATTCCATAGGGTCACCCTATGCTGGAACGAATACAAGGTTGGTGCCTGCCTGACCTTCAGAGGCAGGGAACTCCACAGGAAAGGGACCACCACACTGAAGGCTCTTCTCCAGGTGTACTCCAATTGGATCACAGGTCCACGTGGAACTACCAGGAGCATTTGTATTGACAGCAGTCAAGAGTCCCACATGGCTTGTCGAAGTCAGACTTCATACTTGCAAAGCCCTCCTAATAGCCAGTGTCAAGGGTAGGCATAGCTGGGCACCTGTCGAGGGCCCACACCTCAGCAGGGGCCCACTAACAAAAGCCCCCTGGACTTGCTCCTCCTCTTCAGCCCTGCAACCTGCTCGTTCACCTGCCTCTCGCTTTGGACAGACAATGGTTGTGGTGAGAAAGAACAGCAGATTACTGATTGTTTGATTATTATTTATTATTATTATTATTGCAGTTATATCCTGCCTTTTTTCCTCCAATGAACCGAAGGCGGCATACATAATCCTCCTCCTCTCTATTTTATCCTCACAACAACAACCCTGTGAGGTAGGTTGGGCTGGGAGCCTGTCTCTGGCCCAAAGTCACCCAGTGGGTTTCCATGGCTGAGTGGGGACTAGAACCCGGATCTCCCGACTCCCAGTCTGACACTTTAGCCACTACACCATACTGGCTCTCACACAGATGTTGCTGCCTACTTTCTCTCTGCCTGTCAAGTAAGCAAATGGTAACAATGATGAAAAAGAGACTGGAAACAATAGCAGCTGGTGACAATGGCAGAGAAGATAGAGAGAGGTGTCTTGTCCAAAAGCCTTCAGAAACCTGGAGATGGCCCTGGTCCTCCATCTCAAAATGCCAACAGCTGGCAGTTTGGTAAGTGTTTTTATGGAGGAAAGTTAAATGTTATGTTTGCATGAAATGTGTACTTTGGGACAATGGCCAAACAGACTTTTTCAATTTGTAAAGGGTAGGTGGGTGGGTGGGCTGAAAGTGGAAGAAAGGCTGAGGGAAATGGATACTTAATTCTGTCTGAACCAGCCATTTCCGTGCTCCAAATACCCCCCACCCCCCGCCGAGATTTTCCACATATGGGGTGCTGGGATGTTTGCATGTTGAATGTTTTTTCCAAGTGTTTATTTTGTCAAACGAGGTGGCGAAAAAAACCCCGAAACCCAGAAATGGAAATAATTGCAATTTTAGTGATCCTTTGAAAAATCATGAATGACGTGGAACATGAAAATACTTCCTTTAAATTGGAGGTAGCCAATTAAATGGGTATTTTTTTTAGGGTGGTGGTGCAATCAGCAGAACCTGTATTCAAAAACAGTTTCTGTCCATGTCCCTTAAGCTGGATGGGGGACTGACTGCATGTGTAAATGGATACTCATTAGGCATGTGCTCCGCTCCGATTAAGAGCGGAGAAGCAGTAGCGAATTGGCCTGCTCCGCCTTACCCAGAGGCGGAGTAGAAGCGGACCACGGACCCCTAGAAGCAAGGCGAAGAGAAGCGGCCATTTTTCAGAGCTCCTAGTTCAGGCGGAGCGCTCCGGTCGCCATCTTGAAAACATTTCGCCCATAGGATTGCATTGCGGGAAATAATCGCGGATAACTGGGTTGTTTTTGAAGCTATCGTTCTGAAAATTCTTGTGCTCAGAGAGTCGTGGATGGGGGTCATTTTGAGACTACTCTCACCTCTCTGCGTCGTGCGAGTCGCGTGCTGGAATTTTTAAAAAATCGGGTAAACAAACGGACAGCGCGGGTCAAACGGCGGTTTTCGCCCATAGGATTGCATTGAGGAAAAGAATTGGGGATAACTGGGTTGTTTTTTAAGCTATCGTTCTGAAAATTCTTGTGCACAGAGAGTCGTGGATGGGGGTCATTTTGAGACTACTCTCACCTCTCTGCGTGGTGCGGGTCGCGCGCTAGAATTTTTTAAAAAATCGGTGGGAAAAATACCTTTTTCAAAGGGCTGAGGGGCAGAGTCAGCTCCCGGTCATGATGATCCCAAAGTTGGAGGAGGGGATAGGCAAAACGGGTAACTTGGGTTTCTGGGAAACTTCTCTTTCTTAATCTGAACGGACTTTTCCCAGTGCTTTTTAACACAGTAGCCCCACCAAATGCACAAACACAACCTGAAATCATATACTAAGCCAATAATAAGAGATAGAAACACAGCACTGCTACCCACCCTAACTTTGGGGAACAACTAAAAAGATGTGGTGCAAGGGGATGAGCTCCCCTAGGGCATCTCATCGTGGACGTGCCCCCACTCTCTCCTGTACTGGAAGGCCATCAGAGCCTTCCAAAGAGAGTAACCCGGTGGAGCAATGCCTATCATGAGTTGAAGTGAGCGTTTACTTCTTAGTGGTGGAGCAATGTCTTTCATGAGTTGAACTGACAGTGTTGCTTCTTAAAAGACTGGTCACTAGGACCAGTCAAATTGGCAGCTGCTTCCCCCTCCCCCGGGCACGTCCCCCTATTACTGGTAAAAGACAGATATAGCCTTTTTTTAAAAGTTCTTCTTGTTGTTTATTCAGCAACACTGCTGCTTTTAATTCCACCCCTCCTTTGTTTATTGATTGATTTATTCCATTTTATATGCATTACTGGCTTATCCTTGGCTCACTTCCTTATGCCCCCAGAAATGCCAGCTGCATGCCTGCCTGCCTTCCCTCCCTCCTCCCCTGCCCACCTCGCAGGGATGTTGTGTGTGTGTGGCTTTGACTCAGGGGAGAAGTCCTTCCTGCGCTCACTTGGAGTTTTGGAAGTTCCAAATTTTGCAGGTTTAAGCCCCGCCAAAAAACAGGGGATGATGGGACTGCTTTGAGTGTGGACGTCCATGTGGACACATGGATAAGCTGTCATGGTGCCGAGTTTGAGGTTTCTAACATGCAAATTGACGGAGCTATCCCAAGGGGTGTGAATGGGGTGCCTGATTTTCAAAAATTCCCCAAAAATCAGGGGATGATGGGATTGCCTTGAAACTTGGCGTGCGTGTGGACACGTGGATAAGCTTTCATGGTGCCGAGTTTGAGGTTTCTAACGTGCAAATTGACGGAGCTATCCCAAGGGGTCTGAATGGGGTGCCCGATTTTCAAAAATTCGCCAAAAATCAGGGGATGATGGGATTGCCTTGAAACTTGGCGTCCATGTGGACACATGGATAAGCTATCATGGTGCTGAGTTTGAGGTTTCTAACATGCAAATTGACGGAGCTATCCCAAGGGGTGTGAATGGGGTGCCTGATTTTCAAAAAATCCCCAAAAATCAGGGGATGATGGGATTGCCTTGAAACTTGGCGTGCGTGTGGACACGTGGATAAGCTTTCATGGTGCCGAGTTTGAGGTTTCTAACGTGCAAATTGACGGAGCTATCCCAAGGGGTCTGAATGGGGTGCCCGATTTTCAAAAATTCCCCAAAAATCAGGGGATGATGGGATTGCCTTGAAACTTGGCGTGCGTGTGTATACCCCCATGAGGTGTCATGGTGCCAAATGTGAGGTTTCTAACTTGAACAGAAAAAAAGTTGTATAATTTTTTAGCTTTCAATGCAACCCTATGGGGGGGGGGAAAACGGAGCTCCGATCCGGATCCGGAGTGCCGAGCGGCGCGGAGCGGAAATGGGCGGAGCGGGGGCGGGGTGAAGCGGCCCGCTCCGAAAATCGCGGATCTGCAAGTGAAGCGGAGCGGGGGGGGTCCATGCACACCCCTAATACTCATGTCTGCTTCCCCTCCCCTATTCACCTGCAGGGGCTATGCTTTAGAGTTGTCACTTACATAAAGCTCTGCTCTCAGTAAAGCAGGACAGAAGGCCAAATTACATGCATGCAGAGAGCTTTTCTTTTCTTTCTTTCTTTTTAAACTAAAAATCTTACAAATCAGCTATTCGAAGGGTTGAAAGGAAGACTGGATTTGGTTCTTCACCAAACAGCTGATTGACTGGAAATTGGCTTTTCAACGAGGGCATGCAGTCTTTTTGATCTGGGCCTATTATCTAGGTAGACAGCGTAGGGAGAACAAAAAGGAAGCAGCGCGCTTTCATTTTGCATCTGTATATATTTACATGCATGTGCACTCCCTATGCCACAGGGAGGCAACCTGGTGCTCTCCGAACGTTTTGCACTACAACTCCCAGAAACCTTTACTGTTTGCCATGCTGGCTGAAGCTGATGGGAGCTGTGTAGCCAAAACATCTGGAGGCTCCCCATCCCTGCCCTAGCAGACATTTAACTAGAGCAAAGGTGGGCGACCGCCTGCCCTCCGGTTGCTTTGGCCGACAACTCCCATTAGCCCCCGCCGGCATGGCCAACAGTAAAGGATTCTGGGAGTTGTAGTCTGAAAAAAAAACTAGAGTGCACCAAGTTCTAGAAACTTGAGAGAGAAGGCGGGCACTTGAAGAACTGAAGTCCCGCTGTGCGTATTAACCAGGCATCCCCTAACTCGCGCCACCCCCATGGCAAAATAATGCTCGCAGGATAAGATTCGAGAAAAATCGGGACCCTCTCTTGTAAACATAGATCAATGGCGCATAGGAGGCGGGGGGCTCCGATTTCGGTGGGGCTGTAAATTCATTCCGAGTTTCAGTCAGAACCGCTCTGAAAGCGGAAGGAGCGATCCAGGATGCTGAGCCCATTTTGGGGGTAGAGTTCAGCGCCTTGGGTGGCTCCATGGGAGTCCTGACCGAAACCCAGAATGCATTTGTAGCCGCACCAAAATCAGAGCCACCAGCCTCCACTGGGCGCAGCACTGGGAGCGCTGGTCTCGCGCCGCAGCCGCCGCCGCCGGGGCTGACCTTGTACTCCTCGGCCGCCTCCTCGACGGGGACCACCGCGTGCGCTCTGTGATCCTTGGACCGGTCGTAAACCACGCAGATCAAGGCCTCGTCGTCCCGGCAGAACAACTTCAGCGCCTCCAGGTGCTTCTTGCACATGCCTTCCGGGCCTTCTGGGTGGTGGCTGCCGCAGCCGCCGCAGCCGCCGCCAGCCTTGGGCGCCCAGCCTGGCGCAGCCCCGGGCTGGGCCGAGGTGGAGGCCAGCTCCTTGGCCCTCGCGGCCACCTTGCCCAGCTGCGTGTTGGGCCGCAGCGTCCTTTTGCGGGACCGCTTCCTGCACTGCGGGCAGAGGAAGCTGTCTCCGAGGCCGGCCCAGTAGGTGCTGATGCAGGCCTGGCAGAAGTTGTGTTCGCAGTTGAGGATCACGGGCTCCGTGAAGTAGTCCAGGCAGATGGGGCAGAAGAGCTCTTCATGCAGCGCTCTGTCGGAGCCCGGGGCCGCCATGGCTGCCTCGGGCAGGAAGGCGCTGGGCCGCGGTTCCTCCCGCTGGCCTTGGGCCCCGCCCGCCTCTTGCGAAGAGCTTTCGGAAAACAGGAACTGGGAGGTTGGGGAGAGCGTAGTGGGCGGATTGGCTGATAAGGTAGATAGGGTGTGGGGCAAAAGTGGGGTGACCATATGAAAAGGAGGACAGGGCTCCTGTATCTTTAACAGTAGTACAGAAAAGGGAATTTCAGCAAGTGTCATTTGAATGCATGCAGCACCTGGTGAAATTTTGTCTTCATTATAACAGTTAAAGCTGCAGGAGTCCTGCCCTCTTGACCAGATTCAAAAGAGAGGAGGGCACCTGCAGCTTTAACTGTTGTGATGAAGAGGGAATTTCACCAGCTACTGTATGCATACAAATGACACCTGCTGAAAATCCCATTTCTCTACAACTGTTAAAGATACAGGAGCCCTCATTTCCAGTCTCCTGGGGAGGATAGGCTGTGATACCTAGTTCTTGAGTTAAAGTTGCCAACTGACCAGAAAAAGGGGGCCTCAGCAGTTTTTCTGCTTTTAAGCAGAACTACTCAAGGTTTTCTTCATAACATGGCAGTAACCACTATCAGCTACTAATAAGGCAAACAGCTGTGGTAAGCAGGGGCTAGATAAATGTTGGCAGCAGCCCTTACTGATTAATAACATGGGCTTGTGGGTGTTTTTAAAAACTTGGTGGTTTTTTTTCCATTCCCAACTTGTTCTTCATATCTAAATTTTAGTCATTGATTTGTCCTGTTTTTCCCCCCAAGTGGTTTATATAATATCCCACACATACAAATGTGTGGGTTTTGTACATATATTGTTACAAACTTTGGGCTTCCTGCACAGAAGGAAAAATCAGAGAACCCAAGATGCTGTTTCTACGTTCTTTGAGATTTGTGTAACCTGAAATTTCACTTAATTGTGGCACTGGTCTGCCCTAATAATGTTTATAATTATATAAAAATACAGTAGTGTAAGGCTTATTACTCAAGATCTACCAGACCGATTTTGCTCATATTTGTTTTAAACTGAAGCTTGTGTAGACATGCAGAAATTTTTTTTTAAAAAAAGGTGAGTAGATGCAGCAGAAATCATGTTAGGTGTTATGCTTTTCATCTTAGAGCACAGTTCTGGGGCCTTTAGGCAGTGTCCCAAGGGCCACAGGTTGCAGTGGACTTCCGTCTCCGAGGCTGGGGACAGAGCTCCAACAACACACTCTCTCTCCCACCCACCCACCCCAAACTCCTCCAGCCACCACGGAAACCTCTTTAGCAGCTCTCTTTCCTGCGGTCAAAACTGCAACCTCGGGAAAGGAGGGAGAGGCATTGGATCCAATGCTCACTCAGCCCATATCTGTCCCCAGTGCAGAGGGGAATTTAGAAAGGCTTTGAGGCCTGTATATTTTAAAAAAAAACTTTCAGGAGAAAGGTGAAGCAAAAAATGCCTCCACTGTTCCTCCCACCCTGTCAGCAGGAGCCTGTCAGGGGTTTGGATGGATAGAAGCTTCCAAGATTGGAGTGCTCTGTTGTTTAAGCTAGGAACCCATAAGATCACACTCTTACTTGTGCTTTTAGGGTAAATAATTATCACCGGTCCTCTAGGTCTGAAGAGAGTCAGGTTAAAAATCTAAAGCTGGCTGGGGAATGCTAGGAGTTGTAGGACTTTTTTTCAGTCTAAACATGCATAGGATTGTGCCCTAAATAACTAATGAAGGGCGTATCCCTCTAAAGAAGGGGACCAAGGATCATTGATAATACATATGTATGACAACATGACAGGTCCAATCCTTGGAATCTCTAGCTGAAGGATATCGGATAAAAATAATGGGAAAGTCCACATTAGACCTTTGGTTAGGCTCTAAATAAGGCAGGTCAATTTTTATTATCCTGTGCTGTCACAGCACCCATAGGGTCTTCTGCTTCAATGGCTGCATCAGCATACCTGCAGAGGGAAGACATTGGTACCTGCCTCCGGCTCTTTTTGCCACTGCAACACGGAAGCAGTGGTGAATGTCCAGAGCCCTTTACACAGCTCTTTAGGATCCCACCATAAGGACAAGCCACTCATCACCCTCATACAAAAGAAAGCGGACACTGGAGTAAAGTAGCAATCACATTGCATTGTGTGAAGGGTGCAACAGCCCTGCTGTGGTCAGAACTCAGAACATCTCTCGACCACAAACCATAAGGGTCTGATGACATGGATAATAGCGAAGACTGGCTTCAGATGCCACCTAAGTAGGCAGTCTCATAGAATCATAGAATAGCAGAGTTGGAAGGGGCCTACAAGGCCATTGAGTCCAACCCCCTGCTCAATGCAGGAATCCACCTTAAAGCATCCCCGACAGATGGTTGTCCAGCTGCCTCTTGAATGCCTCTAGTGTGGGACAGCCATAGCAACTGCCCCACCAGAGGCTCCTGTAGAAAGTTTGCTCTCCCCTGAAGCTATGTCTCCAATCCTTTCTGCTCAAGAGTGATGGCCAATTTGGATGGCTTTAAAAGGTTGGATAAATTCCTGGAGGAGGTGATTATCAATGGCTAATAGTCCTGATGGCTATGTGCTACCTTCAGTATCAAAGGCAGTTGCTGGGGAACATGGGTGGGTGGGAGTGCTGTTGCACCCATGTCCTACTTGTGGGTTTCATGGGAGGGGCTACAGGGGATAGAGCACATGTGCTGCATGCAGAAGGTCCCAGGTTTGATGCCTGGCTTCTCCAGGTAGGGCAAGAAAAGAATCCCACCTGAAACTGGAGAGCTGCTACCAGTCAGTGTCAACAATACTGGGCTAGATGGAGCAATGGTCTGATCCTGAATGGCTCTTCGTATGTTTTGATGTTCTTAAGAAGCAACACTGCTCCTCTTCTCTGACCCAGAGGAATTCTCTCAAGAACCACCAGCAGGATGGGCATTTCTCAGAACAAGTCATGGCTTCTTTAGCCATGAGCAGTTTTCCTCTGAGAAGGCACGGCTTGAGACATCCCACTTGGCTGCAGATCTACCTAAGTTCAAAACTGACTCAAGCCTACACCGTTGCAAACTAGGCTTCTCCAACCTGGCGCCCAGAGATGTCTTGGACTACAGCTCCCATTAGCTCGAGCCAGCATGGCCAATGGTCAGGAATGCTGGGAGATACAGTCCGAAACATGTGGAGGGCGCCAGGTTGGGGAAGGCTGCTTCAAGCACTCTGCCTGTTTGCTTGCTGACATGTCACCTACCAACCACTGCAGTGAGCTGTCCATGGTCCTGAACTCTTGCAATGCTTGTCCAGGAACATCCCTGTGGATTTCAGCCTGGAACAGAAAAAAGGCCCTTTCTCTCCCCCGCCCTCCGCCCCTTTTCACCTTTCTGCAGTTTTCATTCTTACATGCAGGAGCCATTTAGCACTTGATCAATTCAGTTCTTGTTGGGTTTTTTTTAAAAGTTGTTATAGTGGTTTTAAATGTATGTGTGTATATTGTATGTTTTGTGGTTTTTAATTTTTGTATATTGTTTTTAAGTGTTTTTACCTTATGTAAACCGCCCAGAGAGCTTCAACTGTGGGGCGGTATACAAATGCAATAAACCATCATCATCATCATCATCTTCAAAATACAATAGTAAGATATGCTCCAAAACTTTTTAATAGTATAAAATCCAAAGCAACATAATTTTACGCTTCAAGTCCTGGCGTTAAGGGACTCTTAAAACTGTTGCCAGTGGGGAAGTGCCCCACACTTTGCGTCAAATCCTCCTCCAAATGATGTCCCTCGTCGGTCCCTGGGGTGCAGTCACATGGGAGAACTCAGTGTAGAAAAACTGGGCAGTCAGACAGTACAGGTACAGCTACGTGGCAGCTTTTCCCACAATGACACAGCAACCCATTTTTCAGCATCTGTGATTATGTGAATATTTTACGGCTAGCTGCAGAAGTCTCCATGGTTAGCCAAGGCCATGCGCTTCGCTCTCCATGTGAATGCATCCCCGGGGAGAATCAGACATATTGCATAGAGATATTGTACATTCTGACCTGGCCCAGAGCTACCAAGAAGCAGGAACAATGTATGGTTACCCTCTAGCAAAAGGATGGTTACCCTGTAGCTGAAGGAGGCATGCACGTTCTTATAGTCCACAACTCCTGCAGTAGCAAAGGCTGGCTCTGAAAACTGCTAGAGAGAATCGTCCCTTCCATGGGTGGTCCATGACTTGTGGTGCATATAAGTTGACTGACGCTTCTGGAATTCAACTGGTGCCCCTGGTGTCCAAATCAAGTCAATGCACTGATCTTGATGGATGGGGTCCATCATAGAGTTTGATAACTTAGACTTTCATGAACCTCTTCCCTGGTGCATAGTCTCCTAGGACTTAATCTGGCTACCAGGTAACAGTACGAATTCTGCCAATTCTCAGTCCTCAGTCCTCTCAGGAGATGATCCTTGCCTTCCACCCATCTTCTGGAAGGTTGCTGTGGCCCATCCTATCCGTTCCAGTTCTGACCGAACCAAGAAAATCTGTGAGGGGAAGGAGGTGATTAAGTAAGTGGATGATACATTACAAGAACCCAGTGAAATAGGCAAGGCACTTAGTGACTGGACCAGGGACACCCAGCTGACCTTCGTGGCTCAGCAGGGATTTGAATCCAGGCCTCTCCAGTCCAAGTCCCACATTCTAACCACTACATCATACACGAAGAATGAGCAGAGTTCATAAGGCCCCCGCAGCCAGGATTTTCCTAGCATATGAGCTTCTGGCCTAAATGCAAAAACCAACCAACCATCAATTTTATCATCTTCTGGAACATGTGTAAAGCATTTTATACTGTATTTTGTAATTGTGCTTTTAACATGTTGGTTGTTTTATTATGGTTTTAATTTTTGTGAACCGCCCAGAGAGCTTCAGCTATTGGGTGGTATAAAAATGTAATAAATAAATAAATAAATAAATAAATAAGTTTTGGAAATATCCATACATTGTCTGGTGGACCTCAAAGAAAATTCTCCCCTCTCCACCTCCTACAAGGTAGAAAAGTTGTCAATACCTTTTGCTGGTGATCTGATTTGGCTTTTACGGAGACCTGCTCCTGGTATCTGGCCCCCTGAACCCGTGCTGTGAGACCTGCCAGTTGCTGCTCCAGTTTCTGTTGCTTTGAAGACAATCTGAGGAGCTCCTTTTGTGGGTCAACCAATCCCTATAGTGAGAGAAGAGTCCCAGGTGGCCTGGTTTAGTGTATGGTGCACTCAAAAGGTGTAAGCCCTGCCCCTTTTACACCCCCATATCCCATCTGTGACCCATTCCATTATCACTGCTCAGGAGCAGACCAATCCAATCTACCCTCTGTCCATCTGATGTTGGTCAGAATTTTCCCACCATGCATTTCACCCGGCCGCCATCTTTCTTGATTTTCCTCAAGCACCTGTTTTCCTTGAAGCCAGAGATACCCCAATTTCATTCTTACCTGCATATCCATGTAGATGGTGGTGTGATTGTTTACCCTTGCAGCTACGCAGCTATCGGGTGGCTCTGCTCCCTCGGAATCAGGAAGGAACCTCAGAGATCCAGCCAAGGACAGAGTCTGCAGTGGTTCCTGATAGTTCTCATACACACCACAGGGAGCTGCCTCTGGGCAAACCAGATATACTAAAAGACAGGCAGAGAAAGTTAACTAACAGACTCTGTCCTCATGTCAATGATTCTGCCAATGTTTGGGGGATGGTGGTGGGATTATGTATGCACTGCATGACAGATGGCTGGATCTTGAAATATGAGGGCCCTATATTTACACACACAATGCACAATGAAAAGGTATAGTTCTCAACACGGGCCCGATGGTGGAGATGAAATTCTCCACCATGCTACAGTGATTACAGCAACAGGTAAGAAAACACAATGTGCTTGTCATTTTGAGAAACTCTATCTCAGCCAGGGAGAAACAAGATGGCTGCTCTACTCATTTATTTATTACATTTTTATACCGCCCAATAGCCGAAGCTCTCTGGGCGGTTCACAATAATTAAAACCATTCAAAGTATAAAACAAACAGTAAAGAAACTGTTTGTTATGGTATTACTTCCTAAAGGCAGCCATTTCAAAGGAGGAGGGCCGTGAAGGAGGAGCATCACTCTGCTCCTAAGCGGAGAAATCCCAGTAATTCTTCTAGGAGGACCTTTTAGTGAATGCACCCTCCTAGTAAGAGCCTTTTTCAGAAGTGCTTACGAAGTGTTCACTGAATGAACAGGGAGCAGAGCCACATCGACTGGTCCCATCTCTTATTGTGCTCACTGGCTCCACCCCCTGATCTCTGCGCAGTTGGAAGGAGGTCAGGATGGGGAGGATATACACACAGGTTCCTCCGCACAATCAGGAACCCCAATTACACAGGGTTCCTGGTCACACAGAAGAGCCCAAAGATATAGTACTGTTCATTCCCCATTCACACCTCCTGCCAAACACTGGGAGGTTGGTGGCACGTTGATGTTTGGGGCAATGTCAGCGGACATGGCCCTGCTCCTCTGCCACGTGTTCAATGAACAAGTGGAGGACACTTTGGGGAGGGGCTTTGGGTACTGCTAGAACAGAGAGGTGCATAGATGGAAACCAGCAGACTGTTACTAGGCCTCACCTGTTGGCCGAGCTTTGGTAAGCTGATACGTTGCCCTCAGGGAACGCACTGCTCTGATGGCTTCCTGTACTAACAGGAAGTTTGCCTCTTCTTCAGGATGACACCAATGAGCCTAGAAATGGGGGAAGAGATGTTGAAAAGTTGCTTTCTTGTAGGTTAGAGTTGAGTACTAGAACTTAACAATGATTTGTTCATTATGGGAAATTCAGAATAGGACCAATAAGAGGAGCACTGTCGGTTTCAAGGACTAGACATTTACAAAGGTAGCCTTACGCAGGCCTGTCATGTGAAAAGGAAACAAGTGAACCTAGAATCACGTCGAAATCAGTTCAACCCATTTCTCCTTTTGCACTCTTGGAAATGGGACTCACCAGGTGCTCAGTGTCTGGGTATTTGGCCACACAGATGCTGGGAGGCGCTTGGGAGTCCATCTTGGGCAGCCGCTGCCACAGCTCCTCCGTGAGGAAAGGCATGAAGGGAGACAGGAGGCGCAGAGCCAGGTCCATGCAGCTGTGCAAGGTCTGACGGGTGGAATGGAGCCGAGCTGGATCTTCACTCCTCAAACTGGGCTTTGCAGACTCCTGCATAGGCAGCGACATTAATATCACTCCGACTTGGAGGGAGGAGACCCAACCTTTTGGGTCTGTAAATGTATTAGCATAGGGAGCACCCTATTTACTCAGCCTTGCCTCCAGTGAAAATCTCATAGGAACAGAGAAAGTTGCCTTAAGACTTGAATTAGACCACTGGTCCTTCTAGCCCAGTATTATCAACACTGACTGGCAGTGGCTCCCCGGGGTTTTAGGAAACCATATTTCTAGCCTTATCGGAAGATGCTGGGGGATTGAACCCAGGACCTCCTGCAAGCAAAGCATGCGCTCTACCACTGAGAAAATTCAGAATCCCCTTACTCCCTGGATTACCCCACCGCCCCCTTAATCCTGACCTGCATGCTTTTGCTTCTAAGGCTAAAATCTAGCTGAGCTCATCACACTGCCAGAGGGGGCTGGAATCCGAACCCACAGGAAGCTCACCAAGTAGACATCGCAGAAATTGTGCAGCCAGAAAAGATGGACGGAAGAGGTGACAGAATGCAGCTCGCATGCCTCAAAGCGCTGGGCACACTCTTCCGCTGTGTGATAGAGACGGCTGAGGATCCACTTGTCCATTGGGGCGCTTGGGAAGACCTGGAGGAAGACATAAAGGAGTGGGGCCAGAGTTTCAGTTTCTTAGAATTTATACCACACTTTTCTTCTATCATGGAATGTACATGAGGTTCCCAGCTGGTTTCCCATCCAGGCACTGACCAGACCCAAGCCTACTTAGCTTCAGCAAAATTGCTGCATCGTGCTTTCAGGCAACACCCTAGATTTTACTTTAATGCTCCCCTTCTCCCAACCATCTTCCTCCAATCATATGCAGAAGAGCCACAAGATGGAATCGGTGCTGGAAAGGAGCAAAATCATCATCTAATTAATAAAACCCCTCTGCTCCAAGGGCTGCATCATGTTGCATTTTTATTATAGAGATCTCTCTGTACATGGTAAAAACATTACATATATTAGTACCCAATCCACTATATGATATAGTATTCTATGGATAGCATTCCACTGTGCCCATGTGCATGGGGGATCTGCTGCTTTTGAAATGAGACTTTGGTGCTCCTATATATAACCCAAAACAAGTGGAAAGGCTTGTTTCTGGAAGGGGCCATTCACGTAATATAACACTCCTTTTATCCACAAAATGAAAAGATGTCAGCTCCTTGTTGCCCTTGGGCAGCCTGGCTTATCTCTCCCATAAGCATACTGAAATGGCTGATCCTCTTAAGAGTGTCCGTTTCATGTAGCTTAAGGCTGCCATCTGAGTCAAGCTTCCTCTCAAGCAAATCCCACCGAACTCTATGAAACTTACTTGTGAATCAACATGTCTGGGGCTAAGTTGCAAGCGGTCTAGTGTTTAGTCTAGATCAGCCTTTCCACACGTAGACCTCTAGCTGTTGGACTACAACTGCCATCATCACCGACAAATGATCGTGATGGATGGGAATGATGGGTGCTGCAGTCCAACATCTGGGGATCCAAGTGACAAGCTCAACCACTTGTAAGGATTTGTGTATTTCTTCAGGAGGTGTCTGCGTTGCACTCTCGCTTTTACCCAACACAAAAAAAATGTAATACTCTAACATCCTCTGTCACCCCACCCCACCCCACCCCATATTCCTAGGTACCTTCTCTGGATCCAGTGGGGCAAACCCTTCTCCCAAGGCTGCCAACGTGAACTTCAGGGCATTCCACACCTTGTTGCAGAAACGACTGGCGTTCTCCACTGCAGCTATATCCAGGTTGACGTTGTCGCCTGAGACAGGGGTGTACACGTTATCAGCTTCAATTTCCAAGTCAGCCAATCCATCCCCAACGCTTTTGTAAGCAAGTGCTTGCATTCCCATTCTTCGTAAGTTGTGCAGTTTCTTCGCTTCACCTTAAAAGGTATGTTTGTATCTTATCTTTGAAAACAGCTGTAGTTTATTGTCACAATAGAATAGAATAAAACTGCTACTGTTCCTCGAGGCTTGGCTCAGCATTGTGAGAAATAGCTATTCTTTATTCTCTTATGCTGTATTGCATGGCATATAGACCCTGTTCAGATGACACACAAAGCCACAATGGATAAGCATTTTGAGCTAAACATTATGGCATAGCATATCGTGTGAACCATTCCTAACCACGCTGGCTACATTTATTTTATTTTAATTTAATTTATTTTAATTTAATTTAATTTAATTTATTTATTTTTGCATTTATATCCCGCCGTTTTTCCTCCAAGGAACCCAAGGAGGCATACATAATCCTCCTCCTCTCCATTTTATCCTCACAACAGCAACCCTGTGAGGTAGGTTGGGCTGAGAGTCTGGGACTGTCCCAAAGTCACCAGTGGGTTTCCATGGCCGAGTGGGGACTAGAACCCAGATCTCCCGACTCCCAGTCAAACACTTTAGCCACTAAACCACACTGGCTACATGACCACTGTTTGAACACGCTCGTTAAACCATTTGCTGTGTTGTCTGAAAGCACAATAGGTTTAAGGAAACTGGTAAAAACAATATATCAATTTATGGTATAACTATGCCTGTTAAAATAAAATCATGTCTTTGTAGGAAATATATTTAATCTTAAAACAAATATATACTCTTAAAATTTAAACAGAATGGTCCACATACAACAAACATCAAACATAAATCCCAAACGCGTTTCAACCATAAAAGGTCTTCATCAGTGGGGAAAGAATTATATGCGGATTTTTAGAAAAACTGATTATGCAAATTTTAAAACAACTTTTTATGCCCCAGATATAGGGAGTTCCTATAGGACCTGAAAAGCATGGCTTAGTGTGTTGCCTGAACACTCCCATAATGATTTTGAAAAGACCTTCTCATTATTTGAAGTGAGCTACTGGGCACAAATAGCTATTCCAGAACCTCCTACCGTGGCCCTTTCAAGGATGAGAAAGAAAAGAACTTTAAACTAGAGCCCGGTTAGTAGAAATGGATAGAACATTGCGAATTGAAGTCTGGGGAGACCCAGATTCAAGTGACTGTTGGAGGCCCTGCTTTGTGCTCCTTCACCATCTGAGACAAGGGCTTCTCAACAGTGGCACCTAAATTCTGGAATCTGCTCCTGGGGGAGAGTCACCCAACTGCCTTGTTGATTTCAGACTGCATGGTAAAATCTAACTTTTTCTGAAGACTTTTGGGAAGGAGGGTGGGACGTTCTTGCTTTTTCTTACTAGTGTTCATGTTTCCCTCTTATTCTGTGTTGTAATTGTGTTACTATCCTGGTTCTGTTGAATTTGAAAACACATTTCCATGCAACTTTTCCCAGGACACATTAAAAGCAACTGTTTTAATGTAGGTCTTTTCTTCTTTTTTTATCGTTTTGATGCAATCTGCCTTGTAGATAATTTCATAGAAAGGTTGGATATGAATATTTTAAATAAACAAAATACAAATAGATAAAAGAAATCCCCACTCGGCTATGAAACTCATTAGGAGACCATGGTCATGAAGTCATTCTTTCTCTCAACCTAGCCTACCTCACAAGGTTGTAGTAAAGGTACAATGGGATTAGCCCATGTATGTCACCCTGAACTTCTTGAAGAAAGATAGGATACATATGATCAGGTGTTTATCAGCAAACTACTGACAGACATTCCCAGAGTAATTTTATACCAAAGCCACTACTGTGCGAGTGTGAATTCTACTACATAAAAAGACCCAAAAGGAAACCATTTCATGTCCAATTCCCTCTAGCCAGCCACTTCTTCTTGGATTTCAGCTATTTTACACTCAACACCCCCTAAAGAATGGAGGAAACATTGGCTCAGTTCAGACATTTCTCAATGGTGGTTAGAACTCCATGGTGGAATTTTTATACCACCGTTGAGAAATGTGTTGTCTGGTGGGAAAACTCCACACAACGGTGGCGGGCTTTTTGGGGGGGGGGGAAATGCTCCATGCAGAATATCCACGTTGTGAAGAGAACACTGCTGTGTTGTGTGGCGGGCTCTGTGGAGTTTTCCGTTGCATTGACTTTTCCCACTGGCTACAGAGTTCCCTGGCAAGAGCGGCGAAAGGAGTGAGTGCCACTCTAGGAGAGCTGCTGGGATTGTTTTTTTGCAGCAATGGCTCATGGGATACCACGGGAGGACTGAGGGAGGAGAGAGGATAGAGGAACTATCAATCAAACATCGTGATGGATTTTACTCAACTCCACAGTAGCTCACAGTCACACAACGGTGAAGTTAGAACATGTTGTGTGTGGGGTACCCCCTAAAAACGCAACCTTTGAGTGGAGTTTTCACACTGCATTGACTAACATGTTGTCTGAATTGAGCCATTGTGACCTCTCAGGAGATGACTGCCATGCTTTACTATTTATTTTGAGAAATCTAGCACACATCATTGGAATCTGTTCTCTCTTTAAAAGTATGGCTATTACTCATACATTTCCCCTATATAAAAGCAAACAACATCATCCTGTGTCATCGAATAGCCAGAATATGAACAACTCCCTATTGCAGTCCTTGGACACAGGTATTTATGGAGAACTATCCTTTTCTAATGCATGTGTAAGATGCATTTCATGTTTTCTCCATGGGAAATGAAATTTGAAGATGCAGCCTAAACTACCTTTGACTGTGCTTGGTGTAACATAGCCATGGATCTTGTGACTGGTACACAAAGAAATTGGCTCCTGGGATTAATGATAGTAGTGGCTGTACTTTGGACTAAAGAATGGAAGAAACAGGGCCGATTTCTCACCTTGTGCACTGTAAGAGCAGAGGGCAAACCTCAGAGCGTCTGTGCCACATTCGGGGATTCCTTGAGGAAAATCTCGCTGCTGGAAAGGAGCAGAGACTCAGGGAGGTGAGAAGACTCAGGAACCACAGAAACAAATAGGGATAACTTGAGGGGGGCGGGGAGTCAGGATAGAAGTGGGGGGGGAGGGGGGGAGAGAACTCACCCGGCCTTTCATAGCAATGGCAGCTTCTCTTGGATCCAAATTGCTCTTTTGAAGCTTTCCCTGTAGGACCTGAAACAGGAGAGCAAATTTAGGAAGAAAAATAGCCAGAGATAACGGGGAATCACCAGTGGCTTTCTCAGGATCTTGCCCACGAACAGTTCCCTTCACATGCTATCGCAGCCAGGGCTAATTAAATATTCCATACGAGATTATACCACACATGCAGAACCTGAGACAGAATTTGACATCATGCTTTATGTTTATTTTTAAAGCAGATTTCTAGTCCTCATGATTGTGGAGAAACCCTAGAAACAAGTTGCCTAAAAATTCAAAGTGATTTCAGCAAATTGTACTCCTAAATCGTTACACTAGGTTCCTTGTTCTCTCTAACAAGAACTGATCTATATCTGCATCATTATCACATGATATTACTTTCCCTGGACTGTAATACTTCAGATTGTGGCGGGGACAGGATCACAAGTTTGGAGGCTGCCCCACTGAGCAGAGGGGAGGCACACCTTGCATACAGAGAACTAGCATGTCAGGGAGGAAACCAGCTCAAAACTCTCCCCTTGATATGTTAAGACTTTTAAACAGTTGGGATTTTTTGGAACAGGAAGGAGACATACAATCACCATCAGTGACCCCCACAACAACCTAAAGGGGCACAGCCAAGGAAAAGCTCTACCACAGGATGCTGATTCTGCTTGTGTTAATCAACTTTAAGACCTTCTCTAAATGAGTGATCTATTGCACTCTCATGATTGGCCACTCACGGAGGTTTGTGGGTCCACTACATGATGTCATTAACTTCCAGGACTATCTCCTACACTATACCCTGGAAATCTCACTTTAAAAAAAACAGAAACTGTGATATTATCTGGGAAATAGTGGGATATCCCAGTGTGTAAAGTTGGCATTGCGCTATAATTCTGACACTCGATGGCAATGTTTTATTAAACTCAGTGGAGATGTGTAAAGAATGCATCATCATGGTGGGAAGACTGAAGAGGACGAAAGCCCCACTAAGGCTGTGGGATTTTTCCTGTGGGTAGAAAAGCTCTCAGTCTCAAGGCTAGCTTGTCTACTCTGTGACTCACAGTAATACAATTACAGGGAAAATAATAGGGGTGGAGACTCCAGAGAGCAGATTTAGTGCCATAAAAGAGGCTGTAACAGTGTAATTCTACACATGTCTACTTAGAAGTAAGTCCCATTGACTTCAATGCAGCTTATTCCCAAGAAAGTGGGCATAGAATTACAGGGACCTTCCTTGAGGATGGAAAGGAGAGTGCTCTCGGGAGTAACTGGAGGGCCCTGTTATAATTCTCCGAACGGGAAGTACCTGCAAAGATGCCCCATGAATGACATCCAGAGGATCAATCACATTCCCAAGAGATTTACTCATCTTCCTGCCATGGGCATCGCAGACCATTGAGTGAAGGAACACCTGAGGAAGAGAGAGAAAGGCAGACGCACAAAGCTCTGTTAAGAATCTCCTTCCCAGACCCACAATGACGACCCCTGCAATCCCAAACACAGGAGTAATTTGCACGAAACATGTCACTGTTTACTAATAATACAGAGAGGTTATGTTTACACCAGTTGATTTTCATTGAATGTGCAGTTAGGGATGTCACAAATAGAGAGTGCGTTCCATACTACCTCCCATGCTATACATTGGAATGAGTTCCACGGTTCTTTGAAAGAATAGTAGTGCCTCATTAAGCACTTATTAAGTTTGCCATTATTATTTTTTTTGGGGGGGGGAATCTAAGAGAGCCAGTGTGGTGTAATGGCTAGAGTGTCAGACTGGGAGTTGGGAGATCCGGGTTCTAGTCCCCACTCGGCCATGGAAACCCACTGGTTGCCTTTGGGCCAGTCACAGACTCTCAGCCCAATTCACCTCACAGGGTTGTTGTTGTGAGGATAAAGTGGAGAGGAGGAGGATTATGTACTCCGCCTTGGATTCCTTGGAGGAAAAAAGGCAGGATACAAATGCATAAATAAATAAATTCGTGCATACTGGCTTACTCAACAATCCCAGGAATAAACAGTGATTTATTTATCTATTTATGACAGCGTTACAGGTTTCTGACCTTGCACAAGCCCAGCTCCTTTGGTTACCATAGAGCTGTCACAAGCCTCTGCCTTTCCTACTTTTGCATATCCCTGCAAAGTTAGTTGGCAAGTGCAGGGACATGGTGGTTTCAGCACGTATTTCGCACAATTACTATTTGAAATGGACGAAGAATCCCAAGTCGATCCAAGGAGAAAGGAACATGGATGCACTGAAGAAATGTGCAAAAAGCATCAACAGGACATCCAAGGCAAAACAAGGGCAACAGGCACCGTAAAGAACTGCAACAGGAGGTCATATAGGCACCTTTGCGTAATAACTTGAATTGACAGTTCCATGATGCTTTGGTTTGTGCATTAACCCATTGTAGGGACGTTGGAGAAATTCACATTCAACTGAGTTCGGATTTCCATGAATCCAACCTGCAGATTCCACAGTGGACGGGCTTTTCCCAAGTCATGCCGATTTCATGGACTTGAGGACTAGTCCACTTCAGGGGTGGTGGTGGTTATCTAGTTTGTACTGGCGCTAATAATTCACATTAACTCATGTGCATTTGCAACAGTGCGCATTAGCGCAAGTAGAACAATACATCTCCTAGGTACAGGATTTTTAGCAGACAGCCCATACCTGAGAGAAAGGTAGTTCTCCGGTTAGCTGTTTTCCCAGCATCACCATCCGGGCCACCCAGAAGAACAGCAGGTCGCTCCCCGTCTCCAAGAGGCTATTGGGATAGAACTGCTGGAAGTCTCCTGTCTGTGGGGGAGACAGAGGGGGCCCACATATCCTCACATGAACTACAACAAACCTATCATAGTATTCTCTTCCCTTCTTCCTCCGTCCCCTGCTACCACCCTTTTGCCTCTGTATCAACAGATCATGAACAACAGTATCATGAACAACAGATCACCCAGCTCTAACGAAGCTGTGTTTTGATCTAAAAATGGGAGACCTGGGATCAAGCCCCCCCTGTGCCATTAACTCACTGGGGAGCCATGAGGCATCCGCTTGGTCTGTAAAATGGGAAGAATATTAAGCTGGCTCATCTAGGATTATCATGAAAGCAAATGGAATAAAGACCGTGAGGTGCTGCACAAAGAGGGATCTCTCTCTCTCTCCCTCTCTCTGTATTGTGAAGGTTAAACAAACAGACAACTTGTAAGATGAGAAGAGTTAAGGAAGCACAATGATGTCTCCCACATAAAATAGCATCCTCCTGTTTGTTGCCTTCCCCCAAGGGAGTGGTGCCTATGCTCGGATCCTACTGGAGACCCCCCTCCCGAATCCTATCTTCTCTCACAGGGAGAAAATGGGAAGATGGACAGGATGGGCCCTTTCCATTGTCAGCATTTGACTGCCTCCCAAAAATGTGTGTGTGTGCTCAGATGGGAGGATGGACGGGCCCTTTCCATCTCCAACTTTGGGCTGCCTCGCAAGCGTGCGTCTGTGCAGGCATCGCTCTGTGTGTATGGTACAGTGCCAGCATCAGGTTTGGTGGGCCGGTGGGCAAGATGTCTTCAGCGGTTGCCCCCTTCGCCTCTCTACTGCTGCCACCATCCACTTGCGTTGAAGTACAATTTCAAGATATCCCCCGCCAGCATAGCCAATGCGACTCACCTGATGGGGCCAGCCCAAGGAGGCAAAAGGAAAGAGGCCAGAGGAGAACCAGGTGTCCAGGACATCGGCATCTGAAAAGGGCAGGAGAAAATACACATCTTTTTAAAATTGAAAATGTAGTCCCATGGATTATACAAATAAGGGGGCTTAAGACTGGCAAGAGCTTAGGGTAAAAGGGAACTGGAAGGAGCTAAGACAGTGGCACTTCACTAGGGTCACGAGAACAGCACCAGAGAAAAAATAAATAATAATAATATCTAGCTTCTTTTTTTAAAAAAAAAGCTTCACATGTCAAGGATAAAAATCTGCATTGGTTGTAAGGCAACTCTGTTTCATTGAGCGTAATAGGGCTGTATGGAGAGAATCCTGCAGACAAAGAACTTCTCAACTGGCAGTGTGAAAAGCAGATATATTTATACACAGTAGCATCTTAACCAATTAGCAGTTGGCAAAATTCTAAAGCAAAACAAAGACAGATCAAAGAAAACTTCTTCATTATACCTTATCAACAGATGGCCCGTAACTCTTCTAGCAATGTCAGATTGACCTGGATGGTCAGTCCTCCTTATCAAGCTAGTTTATTTGTCTCATACTATATCAAAAAAGTCTTGACAGTTAGAAATTCCAATTAAGCATTTCCTTCCAATTAAGCAATTTCAGCATTACAGCACATTCAGGCACATATATCATTCCAATCCCATCATGCAAGAATCAAACTACATACAGAGGCCTACATACAGAGCAATTATATCAAGGCTTGTGGCCTTGCTTTCTCACATAAGGGCACCCGTTTTAAAGCCAGGAGGCATACAGGGGAGAGCTCAGGGTTCCTCTCACTCTCTGGACCAGAACAGGAATATTACCTCGGTTCCAACTTTTCCCAGCGGGCTTTCTCAGCTTTAAAGGCTTAAGAAAGCAAGGCAAAATAGCTCTGTGGTGCTCTCACTAAATGGTGAAGAGATCTAGTGGGTGGGTCACAGCTACAGCGTGGAGTCAGGTGAGTGGCGGGTTAGGCTCTTGGGCCCTCTTTTGCAAGGCTCCCTTAGGGGAACATGCAGAATACTTCCCATATTGGACAATATGAGCACATTCCTGAGCCAAGTACAATGGATAAGATGCCAGATGAGGACCGATACCAGCTAGGTTCCATTGTGCAGGTCATTACAACCCATTATGAGCGTCAACTCTTCAGGCACTTTCCTGCATGAATTCAGGCACTCTGGCTCTTTCTCTCCCTTCCAGGAAGGCAAGGAACAGTACTGCTGTTTTACCTCTCACCAGCTCCAGGTCTTCTTCTGATTTTCCCAGCATGCCTGCTGCTTTCCTCCGAGCCTCTGCTTCGGTCCTGCCCACTACCCATAATCCCTCGCTCTCCTGCTGCAGCAATACAGACAAACGGAAGCTCAAGTGATATTGCAGAGGGGACTGGAGGAGCCAAAGATCCTCACCCTACTCCCAAGCGAACTACTTGCTACTGGGGATCACTCACAATCAGATAGGCCAACACTCACCTCCCCTTTGACAGGTGCCCCAGGATCTGTGACTCGATAAGCTGGAATCTGATGACCCCACCACAGTTGGCGAGAAATACACCAGTCTCTAAGGAAGCAAAAAACAAATGGGCACCGTTAGGATTTTAAGCTCAAAAGAAGAAGCCTGCTGAATCCAACTGAGAGTCCATCTAGCTCAACAGGGGCCAGACAGATGTTCTGGAACCTTCTTTGATTCTGATTCTTAAGGAACCCTTGAGAAGCAGGGATAAAAAGAGTAAGATGCAGCACACTATATAATTCACGTCACTTTTTAGTATGGTAGTGTCCCCCACAGACTGAAAACTGATCACGACAATAGAAGCCCATGACAGAATGATAAAAAGAGAAAAATCAACCAGGATCTCATCTGGTTTATGTATAGTCTACAAGTGCAAAATCTGGCATCCTGAGAAATTCAGCTTTTAGTTAGCGCTCCAAAAACCACATCTGAAAATCTCATAGTTCCACAGAATAGTTTGGGAGCAATAGGCAATATCTGATGTTCTTATGACAGAGTATGCGACTTATTTCCTCGTACATCAGCGTACGTCAGCCTCCAATGTCCTTAAGCTGCAATATTGATAGTCTGATCTGGCTTGCAACAACGTGAGTCCTGATTGGCCCGTCATAAGACAGACGGGCAGCCAACCCCAGAAGGGGAGAGAAGGCCTGGAAGGACTAGTCAAGGGCTAGGATTTCCCCCTACTTACCTGGTATTTAAGAGCCAAGTCCTCCATTTTTTCTCATGAAATCTAGGGGTGAACTTCAGGCCTCCAGATTCTACAGCCTTAGGAGATAAACCAAGCGCAGGAGAAGTTAAGGTCTTGGAAGGGGAGGCAAATCCTTATATTCCAAACGGGACGTATCATCTAGCAATTTTACCACTGAAAACATGCTCGTTCCCCAGGCCTGCGTACAAAAGATCCCTGCAATCTAACACCCCATGCTTTAATTTCTAAATTGTAGGTCCATCCATTCTAAGAACCAAGGTGCTTGAGGGCTCAGTCTGATTATTTTAGAGAAGCCAAAACATTAAGAGAGCTACCTCCAAGGCCCTGTGAGCCATTTCTTCACATCGGACAAACCACTGGTTCTTCAAGAGGATTTCAATCACGTCCCCAGAGCGGCTGTGGGTGGGAGAAAGACAAAGGATCACACTTCACATTTCCCAGCCAGGTTGCCTTCCTTCTGTCTTGCAAAACCATAATCCTCTAGCATCACAGCACAGGATGTCTGTATGACTTACATCACACCATCAATGTAGATGGCACTTTGCCAAGTAGCAGAAGCAAAAAAGATAGGTCCCTGCCCCAAGGGGCATACCAGCCCAATTGTTCACATGTGAAGCTGAATCAAGGTTTACAGATGACAGATACAAATCTATATAGGTTTTGTATAAATTTTAAATGTCGAATGACTTCAGAACATATAGATAAGCATAAGAGTAAACAGAATACTTTCTCTCTTTCAAACCGTACAGTATAGTATATACTATACTGCAAAGAGAAATGGTGTAATTTATTCCCCGGAGATGGTTTCCTCATTGTAACAGTGCAATCCTATACGTGTCTACTCAGAAGTAAGTCCCATTGAGTTCAACGGGGCTTACTTTCCAGGTAAGTGGGCATAGGATTTTGCAGCCTGAATTGTTTCCTTATTCAACTGGAGTCTCTTCATGCCAATAGTAATACAATAGTAATACAAAATTATCAGAAAAGATGTTTTCTGTTTTTGTTCGTATTTTATGCTTTTTATGGTTTTAAATTTTGTATATTTGTTTTTAATGTTCACTGTTTTTAACTTTTGTAAACCGCCCAGAGAACTTCAACTATGGGGCGGTATATAAATGATGATGATGATGATGATGATAATAATAATATATTTAGAGCAATTTATATTGCAGCCTTCAATAAAATTCCCAGATATCTTTTCCCCAGTTGTTCCTGCCTTCCATCTATTCACACTACTAAAAGTTTTAATCAGATTCAGGTGGAGAAAGCCCCCACCCACCCCCACTGAATAATTATTGGGTACCCCTGATCAGATGCTCCAACTGGATAGATAATAAGCAGGCAGGTCTCAGAGTTTACTGCTACACAATGTAACCTCTGATAGTCAACAAGGAGTCAGCTTTTCCGCATTCCCTGGCTGTTTATTTTTTTTTAAGTGTACATTGAGGGTAACGTTCTCAAACCAACACCATCTTAGGAATTTTTAACTAGGGCCAAATCCACACCAAGCAGGATATTGCACTATGGAAGTGGTAAATAAGAGGCAGGAGCCACACTACTGCTTTATAGCGGTATTGAAATGCACTGACAACTGTTGGGGCCCATTGACACCACGTACCGCTTTCATAGTGCTATATCCTGCTTGGTGTAATTTAGGCCTAAGTCTGCAGATGGGGTTTTGTCATGGTTTAATCTCTGTGTAGCACTTTGTTTTTAAGTGCATCATCACCATCATCTATTATCAAAAAAGAATAAACAACAACATTTATCACGATTCCATTTCTTCCAGTTCCTCCTACTTCTCGTAATGTAAACAAACCTTGAGATGAAACTAAAGGATGGCAGGGAAGAGGAGGAGAGTAGTATAAACATTTTAAGTAATTTGCTAACATTACCTGCAAAGAGGGAGCGCCATGGGGTGCTCCTTTGCACCCTGATGGAGGCCTCTCTCCGCCAAAGCTGCCAACACTTTCTCACGAGCCAGGAATCTATTCAGGCCCTGAAAGAGGAATTGTCCATTTCATCCTATGTGTTGAATAGTATCTGCTGGACACTGCCGAAGAGATTTTTGACCTCAGGGTGCCTCTCATGTGTTGGGGTTAGGTTTTTACCCACAGAAGGAAAAGGACTCTAAAGAGTTAAAAAGATGTCCTTGGCCAGATTGTCTCTGCCAGGAGAAGTCCAGTATGAAGCAGATTCTTCCCTGGCCTACGTGCGGTACGAGAAGTACAAGATGAAGAGACTATTGGTTAATTGGGCCAAGGAGAAAAGTGTATTTAAGAAGTCCATGTTGTAAGGCTTCTTACTGCTATGACATTATCAGACTGCTGTTATACTGCTGATGTGATCTTACTGATGATATATTACTGCTGCTACGTTGCTGTACTGTTGGTGAAAGGACTGTATATATGACCATTTATTCTGTAAGTAATTTATTTAGTGTCAGTAAAGTTTTCTTACTGACCAAAGACCGTGACTGCTTCTTTTTGTTCTTAACTCCAAGCTGAAACCATTTCCAGCTCCACGCTACTGCTGCTATTAGCACTCTGCTATATTTTTTGGGTAAGCAATTACCACGATATCATGTTGGAAAGATCATCCTAACAATTAAATAATGGATCTTTTCCTTTCCATCTCTCTGGCTGATATGAAGAACAAATCACGGCTTGGTTGTGTTTTGCATTTCTCCTTGTATAGAATATAGCGCTGCATCTGCACTCACTCAAGATTTTATTGTTCATAGCCAATGGCCATTACAATATAAACACAAAGCACACAAGTACAAAACAGAAAAACATTTGATACAATAAAACAAGACTACAATAAAATGATCAGGATTTAAAACATCCCCTTCTGTTTAGCCCCCACAGTGGTATGGTTTAGAAAAGCTGCTCTTATTTTTCTTGCAGCTAGCGCAAATAAAGCTATCCTATAGCTGATGAATTTGTCCACATCAGCCAACAGCCATCTGATTTTAAAATCGTCTGATCGGCCTTCTAAGGTGGTCTGGAAAGGGAGAATAAACTTAGCCCTGGGTGATTATATAATGGACAGTATAGGATATAATGTATACATTATCAGAAATAACATGACAACCAACACCAATAATAATAATATTTTTTCTTATGCTCTTAAAAAACAAGGTGCTGCAATCCAAAGATATGATGTGAACTGTTACAGCTCTTTACGCCATATTCCATATAACCAGAAATGCCGAAAGACAAATCAATCTGCATAGCCCTTAAAAAAGGACACGTTTACCTGTAGCCATTCCCCACACTCCGCTGTCATTGTACCGTCTTCTGCAATAACCGAAACTAATGGCAAGCCGTGCCCGCGGGCCAGGTCATAGTCAGCATAGCTGTGCGCTGGTGTCACCTTCACAGCTCCTGAAAGATGGTGTGAAAATGTGAGGAGGGACGTCCCTGAGAACAGGTATGCTGATGCCACGATAGAATTCAGCACATCAGCACCCAGCCTCTGCGAGGGAGGGACGATGAGTGCTCTCACCTGTGCCCATCTCCCGCTCCACCAAGGGATCAGTAATGACAGGAAGGAGGCGTCCAGTGAACGGGTGGCAGAGCCTCTTGCCATGAAGGTGCTGACAAAAGAATCCAGAAAAAAAAATCAGGTCATGTTGCAGAAGATCCTTTACAGTAAAAACAAAATTCTGTTACAGCATGCCGCCAATAATGCTTCCAGCCACCCCAATGAATAGTGATGTATCAGGCTGTGCAGTAGATCAGCCTTCCCCATGCTGGCTGTGGATGATGGGAGTTGTCATAGAAACATAGAATAGTAGAGCTGGAAGGAGCCTATAAGGCCACTGAGTCCAACCCCCTACTCAATGCAGGAATCCCTGACATTTGGTTGTCCAGCTGCCTCTTGAAGGCCTCTAGTGTGGGAGAGCCCACAACTTCCCTAGGTCATTGGTCCCATTGTCATGCAGTTCTAACAGTCAGGACATTTTCCCAAAACATCTGGAGGGCACCAGGTTGAGGGAGGCTGGCCTAGGCCATAGTGAGCCAGCCAGTAAAACAGCCTTCCCCAACCTGGTCCCCTCCAGATTTGTTGGACTTTGATTCTCTGGCTGGGGAATATAGGAGTTGCAGTCCACCACATCTGGAGAGCACTGGGTTGCGGAAGGCTGCAGGAGAACATAGTTCAAGGAGCTGCCTCTAAGTTGCCAAGTCAGATTCACGTTTGCACCCCATTTATTTATTTACGTTTATATACCGCTCCATAGCTGAAGCTCTCGGTGCAGTTTACAAAAGTTAAAAACAATGAATTAAAACAGATATACAAAATTTAAAACCACTAAAAATATAAAAACAACAATATCCATTTAAAACAACTATTCTCGGGTCAGTTATAAAATTAGCATATGCTGTTGAATGCTGTAAAAATATGCTGGAATTTCTTGTGTTTGGGGGCCCACTCCTTTTGCCCTCGGCCCCACCCACCACTGAAATACAGCACCTGAGGGAATTCCATTCCCCCATGCCAAAGTTGCCAAAGTCTCCACAAACTGAGAACTTTCTTTAACTGGAGGGGCCATGGATTGAACCCAGGACCTTCTCTGCATATACAAAGCATGTGCTCTCCCCCCCACCCCCCCGGGCTGAGCTACGGCAACTTCCTACGTAAGAAAGGGGAATAGGGCAGAGAAGCCTTACCGTGTACCGTGGGTCATCTGGATGAACGGCAACAGCCACGTCTCCCAACATGGTCTCTGGGCGAGTGGTGGCCACAGGAAGCTTCAGTCCTGCCCTCAGTCAAGAGGAACAGAAACCAGACCGGGGGGGGGGGGGAGTAAAACACACACAAAACAACAAGGTCAGAAAGGCCATTGGACTTGGGCAGCATTTAAGATTAGTTTAAACAGAGATGTAGAAGTGGAGAAGCAGCTGTTGACAATAAGGATCACTCATCCCTAGATTACTTCTTTCCTTTTATTTCAGTATTTTTTAAAATTTCCTGCATTAAGAAACACTTTCCATATCAATTTTATAGCTATAAAAACCATTTTATCTGCCACAGAACCCCTGGTCATTGCAAAGGGGTCTGGAAAACATGTCAGAGTACACTTTCAATTCACACAGGCCTCTTAGACCTTACTGTTGGCCAGGCTTTTATTTCCAGCACCTACCAAAAGACTGGGAGACTCCTACTGGATCAGAGCCAGCAAATGGAGCCTCAGACCAGAAAGCGTGGATTCAAAACTGCTTTCAGCCACGAAGTGTACAAATCTTGGGCCACCATCTCTCTATTTTATTTTATGTTATATTTCATTTTATGTTTTATTTTCTATTTTACTTAATATTTTATTTCATGTTTTATATTTTATTTTATAATTTTATTTTATCTTTTATTTTATTCATTCATTCTCTGAAGCTTTCGAGGAGGATTACAAAATGAAAGCAGATAAAATCCAAACTCACAACGTTAAAACGCCAAATAGAAATTCTGAAAATGTAGCATCTGAGTATCTTGGCAAAGTTTAACCATTTCCTTCCGGACCAGATTTTATTTATTTATTTATTGCTTTTCTATACCGCCCAATAGCCGAAGCTCTCTGGGCGGTTTACAAAATTAAGACAATTCAAAGTATAAAACAACAGTATAAAACCTTAATATAAAATACAATATAAAAGCACAACCAAGATAAAAGCAGCAGCAATGCAAAAACACAAATTTAAAATACAAATTTATATTTATTATTTAATAAGATTGTTGCCAGCTCCTGTTCGTTCCTGGCTCAACCCCGCTCCGCGTTGTCAACTCACCATCCTCTCCTTCCACTTTGTAGGCAAATGTCACCAGGACCCCGAAGGGCACTTTGCGCTGGACTCCAGGCACGGAGAGCTCCGTCCTCCCCTGGAGCAGCCTGTTCTCCACCTGTCAGAGACACGATTCGTGAAGCGGCTCTGCCCAAACAGCACCAAAACCTCCCCCAACTCAGCGTGATGGATGTCCGTTCCATCCAGGCTACCTACGGGATCGCCTTCTCCCGTACAATCCGTCCCGCACACTCAGGTCCTCTGGGAAGAATCCACTTCAGCTAGCAAAAACTAGATTAACAACTTCTGAAGGACCTTCAGAAGGACCTTCTCTTCTGCTGCTCCCAGACTGTGGAATGGCCTGCCGGAGGAGATTCGTCAACTTGACAGTCTTTTAGAATTTAAAAAAGCAATAAAGACCGATCTATTCCGGCAGGCCTATCCAGTGAAATTTTAGAATGTTTTCAGGATGCTTTAATCATGTATGGTATGTTTTAATTCGTTTTAATGTGTATTTTATCTCATGTTTTTATACTGTTTGTTTTACACTTTGACTTGTTTTAGTTTTTGTGAACCGCCCAGGGAGCTTCGGCTATTGGGCAGTATAAAAATGCAATAAATAATAATAATAATAATAATAATAATAATAATAATAATAATAATAATCCTGCCTACCTCAATATCAGAAATGGCCGATCGCAAGGCACACGACCAGTTCACCAAGCGCCTGTCCCGATACACCAGGCCTTGCTCGTGCAGCCGCACAAAGGCCTCGGTCACCGCTTGGGAGAAACCCTGGAGAAGGGAAGGGAAGAGGGGTGGGGAGAGAATTCAATTGAAGACACTATTCATGTACTGCTAGAATGCTCTATTTATAATGATCTAAGAACCAAATACATTCATCCGTTGTTAAGATCGTTCAAGGGAAGGCCATCCCTTGTTAAGGCGTGTTTCCTATTGTCTGATGCTGAGAAGTATGGTGTTGGAGGAAAATTCTGAGAGTGCCTTGGACTGCAAGAAGATCAAACCAGTCCATTCTCCAGGAAATAAAGCCAGACTGCTCACTTGAGGGAATGGTATTAAAGGCAAAACTGAAGTACTTTGGCCACATAATGAGAAGACAGGATACCCTGGAGAAGAGGCTGATGCTAGGGAAAGTGGAAGGCAAAAGGAAGAGGGGCCGACTAAGGGCAAGATGGATGGATGATATTCTGGAGGTGACAGACTTGACCTTGGGGGAGCTAGGGGTGGCAACGGCCGACAGAAAGCTCTGGTGTGGGCTGGTCCATGAAGTCACGAAGAGTCGGAAATGACTGAACGAGTAAACAACAACAAGTATGATACTGGCAGTTTTATTCTCAATTCCTTTTCTAATTATGCCTGACACAGAGCTCGACTCTTCTTTTTTGTTACAGCAGCCACACACTGGACTGTTCCAAATCCTCAGCGTTCTTTGTGGGGTAGGGTGCCTCAAAATATAATGTGAGATAATTATTTGGCAAATAATACTCAAGAATCACTCAAAATTAATTTTAGGCAAAATTGTTTTAGGCTATTTTCCCCCCTGTGCTTTTCCCACAGCTATAACAGGGGTGCAACTTCAGGAGGTCCAGAGGACATTTTCACACACATGTCAGAAGTGACTGAACGAATAAACAACAACAAATGTATCTTTTAGAACTTCTAAATTCCTTGTCAATGCTCTACAAATACGTGCCACGAAGTCTAAAAGCTGTATGGAAAACTATTCAACTCTTAATGGTTTGTTGGTGGAGTTTTAAATTGTACATCGTTTTATTCTGTGTTTGTCTATAATAGCAATTTGTGAAGACACAATAAATCTGACATTGTTGTTGTATTACCACTAAACCCAACTTGGGGCATAAACAAGAATTGAACCCACAACCTAACCAGCTTCAAGGCCAATGCTCTAAAGCAGCCTTCCCAAACCTGATGCCCTCCAGATCTGGGGATGATGGGAAGTTGTAGTACAACACATTTAGAGGGCACCAGATTGGGGGACGTTGCTCTAACCCCAAAACCACATTGGACATGCTGCACTCCTAACAAGATTTTGGATGAATTCATTAGAAAAATGTAAACGCTACTTTCTATTTGTTGTTAATACTCAAACGAAAGAGGCAAAGGAAATTATTCAGGCTCTTCCAGCAACTCAGTAGCATAGATAAGGTTAGACTTTAGGGGTCCCAGCTGGCCTGGTCTGCCCAACTCGAAAACCCTATATAATTTCTGCTGTGAACTCAGAAATCCTGGCTCACAGAAGGTATTTGTATTTTTGGTATCTTTCTGTTACTTACAGAGTCCATGGTGAAACAGGCTCGGTCCCAGTCCAATGATGCTCCCATCACCTTCAGCTGCTGGAATATTTCATTTCCTTTTCTGATCTCAGGGAAAAAGAGAACAAAACCAAACCACTTGTATATGGAGAGATAATGAAAACCATGCAGGAAGTATTCGACTCAGAAGCTCCGGAAGAAGTAAGCCTGCTCTTGCAATTGCCAAAGATAAAATCCACTTTGGTTGTAAGGCAACTCTGTTTTATTGAGCGTAATACAGCTGTATGGAGAAAGTCCTACAGACAAAGAACCTCTCAACTGACAGTGTGGAAAGCAGGTATATTTATACACAGTAGCATCTTAACCAATTAGCAGTTGGCAAAGTTCTAAAGCAAAACAAAGACAGATCAAAGAAAACGTTTTCATTATACCTTATCAACAGATGTCCCATAACTCTTCTGGCAATGTCAGATTGACCTGGATGGTCAGTCCTCCTTATCAAGCTAGCTTATTTGTCTTCTACTATATCAAGAGGGCTTGACAGTTAGAAATTCCAATACAGCATTTCCTTGCTGATATAACAGTTTTAGCATTGCAGCACATCCAGTCACACACATTCTTCCAATCCCATCATGCAGTTCGCTTGCAAGAACCAAACCACATAAAGAGGCCTACATACAGAGCAGATATATATCAAGGCTTCTGGCCTTGTTGTCTGCTATGGATTATTCACACCTTTAACGGAAACATATCAGACTATCGCTTTGACATTAAGTCCCTGCCACTGCGATCGTCAAAACCCCATCATGACAACATTTGGGCAATGGCCCTAGCCTCCCCTCCCCTACTCACTCTTCTTTCCAGTTCCAGACTTCTTGGAGGAATTCCTCTCGTGAAAGCTCTTGCCGCAGGGCTCCCCGTTCCTTCCAGATCTTTCTTTCTACCACCGCCTGGGCAGAGGAAAGGAGAACGTAACAGGAATTGTGAAGCAGGACCTGCGGGAGACTTGGCCAGAGCTTACTCCCATCCCACCCTCTTCTAAGGCTGCAATCCTCATCGCATTTACTAGGGAGTCAGCCCAGATCTACGCCAAGCAGGACGAAACACTTTGAAAGCAGTTTGAAAACGGTATAAGGAATGTGTCCTGGGCCCCCACAGTTGTCAATACCGTTATAAAGCAGTAGTGTAAATCCTGTCTAAGGCCATAGCTAGACCTAAGGTTTATCCCTGGATCATCCAGAGGTCAAACCTGTTCATCTAGGTGACACACAGGGGATCGAGTGCTCAGGCAGGGGTGAACCCTGGATGATCCCAGGATAAACCTTAGGTCTAGCTGTGGCCCTATTCAGAAGACACCTTAAACCACGGCGGTTAAGCCAGAAAGCCAGGCTGTGTTCAGAATATACCTTAAGCCATGGCTTTAGCTATAGTGAATAAAGCAAAAAGCACTATTCACCGTAGTTAAAGCCATAGTTTAAGGTGTCTTCTGAACTAGCCTGGCTTTCTGGCTTAACCACCATGGTTAAAGCCATGGTTTAAGGTGTCTTTTGAACAGGCCCACAGTGGGACTTACATCTGAACAGACAGACATAGGATTACGCTACCTATCTTGGGAACTTCCACAATGAGAGACCAAGAGAATTTGCCCTTAAGCACAGAATCATAGAATCATAGAATAGCAGAGTTGGAAGGGGCCTACAAGGCCATCGTGTCCAACCCCCTACTCAATGCAGGAATGTGCCTGCCTCCTCTTTCTGCTGGTGCTGAGATGCCTAGTACAGACTGCCGTCTTTGGCCACTGCTTTGGCCTGTATTCAAAACGGAAACCTGTCTTCCCCCTCCTTCTCTTTCATGCTTGGTTTTGCTGTTTTGCAGCGGATTGACTTTTTATTTGTTTTCAATTTGATTTAATGTTATGTCATCTGATTTTATTGTTCGTCACCGTGGCATTTTCTCTTTTGAAACAGAAAGATGGGTTAAAATACCACAAATTAATTGTTGTACATAGAAATACTACTGCATCTCTTTAAAACACACACACACACACACACACACACACACACACACACACACACACACAGACAGACAGAAGAAGCAGTCCTCAAGTTTAAATTCAAAAGAATTTAGAACCACAGCAAGGGGCAGAGGATAGACGGATGTTTGTCTGCAGCATGAATCAGCTAGGAAAAGTGGAATCTGCAACAAAATGTGGCAGCATGGCGTGTTGATGCTCAGGATCCCAGCTACTCCATTCCCTTCCTGCCCACCCTCCTGCAAACAGTCTATCTGCTTTCTGGGACTACAGAGCATTCTCAATCCTCATTGGGCTGCTTTGGGTGTCCCCCATCACTTTAGGGACCTGCAGTGCGGAGTTTTAGGATTCCAACCACTCTACTCCCTTTCCCCACCCTGGTTTCCGGGTCCTGCAATAGTCAGCCAGGATTCCGTGCCCAATGAGAATGCTCAGTCCTCATTGAACTGTTTTGGGATTTCTCCCCACTCCAGGTTTTCCTCCTAAAGATTTTCTGCAAATCTTGGGGGTCCTGAGAGCCTGCTGTCCGTGGCTGGTGCTGCTGTTTTGGCCACATAAGCAATGGCACTCGCAAGCCTGACCATTGGGAATAGAGGGAATGATCGGTTGTTCTCACCTGAGTGGCGATTCCAGCATGATCCGAACCTGGAACCCACAGAACCTTATAGCCTTTCATCCTCTTCCTGTAACACATCAATAACCAAAAACACACACTGAGGACTCAGTAGTTGGGAGCTGCACAAGTGTCCAGTTGTTAAACACATGCAGGAAGCAGGAGTCCAAAGAGCCAGGGGGGTTTCAGGTTTGTAGTTTATATTTAAGGTGCGAATTCTTTTTCCCCACCTGCCTCGCTAATTCCTCTATGATTTGGACTGCGGGACTTTCAAGGCTAAGGATCTGCATCTCTTTTCAACGTTCTGGTATTTTTGCAGTAAGCCACCCACCTTGACCTTACAGGGCTTGATGGCTATAGATCTAAAATGAGAGCGCCAGTAATAAACATGAAGCTGCATAGGACCCATCACCCCCTGGAGGCAAAGGGTCCACATAACCATTTCCTAAGCCCCCTGGAGCATCACTTACCACCGTACCAAAGCATCTTCAATAGCCACAGTCAAGGCGTGGCCCAGGTGTAGGGACCCTGTGACATTAGGCGGGGGAATAGAGAGAGAAAACATTTCTGGCTTCCGGTGGGGCAAGCGATGCTGTCAAAAAAAGGAAAGGGGGAAAAGAGATCAGGATTGCTTGAGGTCAAAACAATCAAAGAATCACAGAATAGTAGAGTTGGAAGGGGCCTACAAGGCCATCGAGTCCAACCCCCTGCTCAATGCAGGAATCCACCCTACACATACTTGACAGATGCTTGTCCAGCTGCCTCTTGAAGGCCTCTAGTGTGGGAGAGCCCACAACCTCCCTGGGTAACTGGTTCCATTGTCGCACTGCTCTAACAGTCAGGAAGTTTGACAGCCAGTGAACCCTCCGGGTACCACGGTGGTATCACTAATGCTGAGATTCATAAGAACCCCTCCCATAATAGTAGAACCCAATGGGGTCCTCCCATGAAGCTGATTGGTAGAAGATTCAGGACAGGTAAAAGGAAGGACTTCTTCACACAGCACATTAGATTAGAAGTCGGTATTACGGCAGTCTTAGATCAAATACATTGTGGGCTATTCAATTATTGGTTTAAGTTAGTTTTGATGAACGAGGCCAGGCTGCCCAAGAGGTGTCTTCTCGAGCAGATGGCTAAAACCTTGGAAACCTCCTGGCTGTATAAATTTATAAAGATGTTACCAAGCTCTGGTTTCAGTCTGCTGGCAATCAGCACCCCCAATACTAACATAAGAAATGCTGTTAAACTTCGGATCTCAGATATTAGAAGTCAGAGTGATATAGCCGCAGTGGCAAATTCAAGGGCCATGAAATGGCTAGCAACATCTAAAGTCCATTTTAAAGAAGAAAAATACCTTTTCTTCGATTATTATTATTTTATTATTATTTATTTATATAGCACCATCAATGTACATGGTGCTGTACAGAGTAAAACAATAAATAGCAAGACCCTGCCGCATAGGCTTACATTCTAATAATATGAAATAATATGAAATAATAATATGAAATGGGTCCATCGAGGAGCCTTTACTCGGCTTCGTCTCGAGCTGATGGATACAATGACACTACAGGGTTGATTTCTAGGCATCCCATCGAAAGACAGATTATGTATATGTGGCATTTCTGCTATGGAAGATCTAGCTCACTATTTACTTGACTGTTGTATGTATTAAAAATGTAGAGAAATCTATCTATCTATCTATGTTTTTAATACGCATGAGAAACTGGACAGTGAAGGATAAATTGTCCTTCCTCCTACGTGGTTCTAATTATTTTGTGACTCAGTGGGTTTCCCTTTTTGCTCTCAAAGCAGCCAGCATAAGGAAAAAAGAATTAGAAAAATGGCTTAATAAGTAGATTTTATTAAATCTCACAACACAAGGGGTTTTATTAACTGTTAGTCTTAAATGATATATCATATAGGAACTGTATATTGTTTTAAATTGTAAATTTTAATTAATGCCTGTATGTTTTTAACAATGACGTGATCTTTTGAAATGGTTGGAAGACTTGTTCAATAAAGTTTTATTCATTCAGCACATAGTCAAACTGTGGAACTCACTACCATAAGATGTGGATAGATTTGGATAGAGGGTTGGATAAATCCCTGGAGAAGGCTATCAATGCCTACTAGCCTTGATGGCTAAGTGCACCCTCTAGTATCAGAGGCAGTAAGTAAGTAAGCCTGTAAAGACTAGTTGCTGGGGAACATGGGTGGGAGGGTGCTGTTGCACCATGTCCTGCTTTGTTGGTCCCTGGCCAATGGCTGGTTGGCCACTGTGCAAACAGAGTGCCGGACTAGATGGACCCTTGGTCTGATCCAGCAGGGCTCTTCTTATGTTCTTAATATAAAAGGAGCCGTGTTGGTATAGACCACAGCCCCATCTACCCCGGAATCCTGCTCCAATAGGGAGCAACCAGATGCCTGAAATGGAGCATGAAGGCCATGGCTCTTCCCTACAGTTTCCTCTTATCAACGAGTATTCAGCGGAATCCTACCTCTGAACATGGAGGTTCCATACAGTGATCGTGGCTAACAACAGCTGATAAATCTATCTATATGAATTTCATAGAGTCATGGAATGGAAAGGGATATTGGAGGTCATCAAGTCTAACCCTTCCTCAGCGCAGGAATCTTGCAACCACAGCATCTCTGCCATGGCTTAAATACAGCCAGCAAGGGAGAACCTATTGCCTCCTGGGGCAGCCTGATCTACTGTTGAACAGGCCTTACATTAGGAAGTTTCCCCCTATGTTCAGCCAAAGTCTACTTCCCTGCAATTGCCATCCACTGGTTCCAGTCCTGCCCTCTGAAGCCACAGAGAACAAGCTGCCCCATCTAATCCCCCTTTGAAGCCAACTCAGGAAGTGGCCGCCACCACATCTTGCAGCAGTGAGTTCCACAAATTAATTGCATGTTGTGTGAGGTCCTAACTTTTGTCTGTCTTGTATTTTCTGCCAATCAATTTCACTGGGTGACTAAACTGTAGTAGTATAAGGAAGGGGAAGTGGGGGATGAGTTCTCCCTATTTGCTTTCTCCATCCTGTATGCCATCGTTATCTCCCCATAGTAATTTTTGTTGTTTTCATTCATCCCTTCATCATAAAGGGGAGAGTTGGTTATTGGGCGGTATAAAAATGCAATCAATCAATCAATCAATCAATATTTGCTTAAGACAGAATCTGTTTAATATAATTAGTTCACAGGAGCAATTTCCTACCTGATACTCTGGCTTAAAAAATCCCTCCTTCACCCACCAAGTGTACCAGGCAGCTTCGACATAGCGTGGGCTGTAGGAGGTGGGCAGTGGTCCTGAGGTATCTGTGGGAAAGAATGGTATACAGAGAATGGTATCCAGTTGTTATGAAAGCAGGAATTTGTGTATTCCATATGCCCAGAGTTTCTCTGTAAAAGTATAGCAGAATTTTGTACAGGGCACAGAAGAGCAAAGAAAGGTGAAGTCCTTAACAAACAACCATGTAATACTAAACAAAAAGTTAAGGATATATACACAGTAGAACAATAGTATTTAACGTACAAGAATAAAATTAAGATTAACAGTAATATTGCATTAAAAGTGCAATAGCATGTTGCACAGAAACAAATGTCTAGCAGAAACAATGTAGAATAAAAAAGGCCAAACATGTTTCAACACAAAGTGTTTGTTAGTGGCCAATACGGGGTGCTGTACGCTCCCTGGAGATTTAATTGGGCTGACTTTACAGTTCCCACAGTTATGTGGTAGAGGGTGTCACTCCCATTTGAAAATAATGCAGGGCCTCAGCCTTTTTAAACCGCCTAGGCGGTTTGAAAAGGCTGAAGCCCTGCATTATTGTACATATCCTTACTGTATGTATCTCCTTAACTTTTTGTTTAGTATTATGGGGCACAGAAGCCACCATTTTGAAATTCACAGCTTTCAGTTTTTTACAAGCAAGTTGCAAGTCCTGATGGTCAGAGAGAAAAAGTCCTGAGAACATGTGGGCAGAATCTGACCAAATCTCATATCCTAACAAATGGACCAAGACAATAGCACTAAATACATTTACTAGGGAGTAAGCAGCGCCATTAAATACAATGAGATTTATTTCAGAATAAACATGTATAGGAATGTGTAAGGACTCTGTTGCTGTCCTGGTCTATTGTAAGTACCCTGCTGGAACAGATCAAAGGCTTGTCAAGTCCATCATCCTGCGACACCGAAGCAGAAATGGGTGAATGATAGGCCAGCTTCCTATATAGCAGCCTTTTCCAACCTGGTGCCCTCCAGATATTTTGAACTACAACTCCTATCATCCCCAACCAGCAAGGACCATGGTCAGAAATGCTGGGAGGCAAAGTCCAAAACGTCTGGAGGGCACCAGACTGGGGAAGGCTGCTATGTAGAATATTAATTCTATGTAGAATACTAATTCCAAAATGTAAGAACATAAAAGCTCTGCTGGATCAGACCAAGGGTCCATCTAGTCCATGATCCTGTTTCCTACAGTGGCCAATCAGATGCCCCCAATGGGAAGCCCACAAGCAGGACATGGGGGGCAAGAGCGGCTTTCTCCCATTGTTGTTCCCCAGCAACTGGGATTCTGGCTTCTGGTTAAGCAGCAGGGTTTAAGGTGTCTTGTGCAATGCATTTTATTTTTATTTATTTATTATTGCAGTTATATCCTCCCTTTTTTCTGCCAAAGAACCCAAGGCAGTGTACATAATCCTCCTCCTCTCCATTTTATCCTCACAACAATCACCCTGTGAGGTGGGTTGGGCTGAGTGTCTGTGACTGGTCCGAAGTCACCCAGTGGTTTTCATGGACAAGTGGGGACTAGAACCCGGATCTCCCGACCTCCAGTCCAACACTTTAGCCACTACACCACATTGTATTTTCTGCTAAACTCTGCTCACTCTCTAACCGCAGTCAGACCATTTGCAGCAGGGTTAGCGGCTCTAACCGTGGCTTAAAGTGCTGTGTGCGACAGCACGGCTTGTGGTTAGTGCTAACCCCAGAGAACCACAGCTTTGCTAACCACAGAGCCCAGAGTGTCATCTGAACAGGCCCAATGAACAGCCACAATTTCGGCTTCCTTGCCACAGAATTTGGATATTTTTGTGCACAATCTTCTCATTTTAGGACAAAACTTGGGGCTTGATGAGAGCTCCTGTTCCTAACCTCTCTGGACAAAGGAGGGTCTGGGAAGGGCGAGGAGTTAATTTTACCAGCCATACCTTTCTTTTGTCCCGCTTCCGTCGGGATGTCGTACAGGGCCGTGTTTTTTGAAGCCTGCCCCCTGCCTTGGCTTGACGGCTCTTCCTGCGAAAATTAAAAACAAGGAGACGTGTTTAGAAGACCTGTGGGGCCAAGGAGAAAGTGGTGACATCCCCCAGTCCTTGAATGGGGAATGGCACAAGCACAGGGCCCTTCTGCTAAGGAAGGGAGGGAGGCCATAGTACAGAGGCAGCGCACATCCTCTGCATTCGAACGGTCCCATGTCCAACCCTGGCATCTCTTTGATAAAAGGCTCTAACTTAGTGAAGCTGGTAAACTATCATGCCAGAGGCTTGCAGTGACATTTCCTCAAACTCTGTCAACTTTAGTAACATAGGATGCTCCCCGGGATTTTAGCCAGGATTCCTTTCCTAGCCCTACCCGGAGATACTGGGAAAGAACCATGTACATTGATGGTGCTATATAAATAAATAAATAAATAAATAAATAAATAATAATAATAATAATAATAATAATAATAACAACAACCTAGGACCTTCTGCACGCAAAGTAGGTGCTCTAACATAGAGCAAGGCCCCCTCCCCATACTTAAGGCCTTGCACAGCAGACCACAACTGGCCTCCTCTTTCACCCTACTCCCTTCTGCTCTGCCCATGCTCTGCAGCTCCTCTGGCATCAGACTTCACTCCAATTAATCACCAATTTTATCAAAATTTGGCCATCAACATCACTCGTCCCTGTCAGCTGCCTCACCTTCACTCCAGCACCTAGCCCAGCTTCGATGGACTCCAGCCTCTCCCGCTGTCGCTTCTGTTTCTCTGCCCTGTTTTTCAGGTGGGCCATTTTCCCCCCATGGCCATGGCGGTCAGGTTGGCTCACTTGGGAATAAGACCTACAGCCACCAGGAACGACCCGGTGCCTCTTCTCAGTCTGGAAAAGCAGGCGGCAGAGACAACACAGGTTCCGACTGGGGCCAGATCTAAGTTGGGCTGACGACATGCTTAGCAGTGGAGACGTTCCGTTCTTATGAGCGAGAGGAGCAAAAGGCGCAGTGCAAAGACCAGTCAGATGCTGCTAATCATCTCTCCAATGTCTTTGCACAGCAGAACGAATCTGCACAAGGAAAGACTAAACAAAGTAAGTAAAGTTATAACATGAGTTTCACAAATCTTTAATCTCCATTGCTTGTTAACTCCTGCCTCTCTAGCCGTATGTAGGTGTTTGCCTTCTAGAATATAGAGCTAAATGGGATGGGGGACAAGCCCTGACCAGAACTGTGCACAGTATTCTAGATGGTGAACGGTCACTGTAGTGTAGGAAGAGGCAACCCTCACAACGTTTTTATGACTCTTATAGGAGCAAGCTCCCCCTCAGCTTGCCTCCAAACTATGGAAACTGGAGCCTGACAGTTCTTACGGGGATGGGCAAGTCTATGGGGCTCTGCTGAGCTCTCAATTGCCAGTGAGGGTTGTCTTTTTTATTTATTATTTATTGCATTTTATATCCTCCAAGGAAACCAAGGTGGTGTACATAATCCTCCTCCTCTCCATTTTATCCTCACAACAACCCTGTGAGATAGGTTGGGCTGAGAGTCTGTGACTGGCCCAAAGTCACCCAGTGGGTTTCCATGACGGAGTGGGGACCAGAACCCGGATCTCCCGACTCCCAGTCCAACACTTTAGCCACTACACCACATTAAGGGGGTGTTTAAAACCCTACAACACCCAGCATACCCCAGCCAGCCAGTTGAGGGTCACTCTTTACATGCAAGAGCATAATTTAGCCCTTTCCATTTGGCTTGGAGCCAGAGCCGGTCTAAGACATTTTGCTGCCTGAGGTTGACCAGCAAATGGCGCACCTCACTTGGGTCAAGGTGCATAGTATCCAAAGTCAGCCAAGCTATTTTGGCATGTGAGGCACAGAACCCCACAAGTGCCACTCACCATACTGGCTATAAAAGTACAGTAATAATAAAGTGAACCGCCCAGAGAGCTTCGGCTATTGGGCGGTATAAAAATGTAATAAATAAATAAACAAACAAACAATTTGCTGCCCTTTCGCAACACCTAAAATCTGTTGCCTGAGGTCACTATCTCACTAACAGTAGGACTAATAGTAGGGCTGGTCCTGTTTGGAGCAATGGGAGGGAGGAGAAAATGTGAAATAGTGAAGCCATTTCTATGACCACGTTTAAAACTGCTCCATGACGTCAAGATGTCATCATTCACATTTGTAAAAAGCATACCTGAAATAGTAAGGAAACATCGATACATATGGACCTGATAGAACTTCCTGGCTGTGTGTGATCTGCTTCCTTTTCAGGTTTTACCAGGTGAGGCACATCTCCCACGATTCATAGGAGCAAAATATACAGACACACAAAAGTACACCTATGCAGCCAGGGGGAAAGTTTCACCAGCTGAATTTCAGCTAGTTACACAGTGACCTGGTTCAGACAACACACTAACCATGCTGCTTAACCACAAAATGGTTTAGTGTGTTGTCTGAACCAGGCCAGTACCTAAATCTTATGCATGTTTAGACTAAAAAAAAAAAGTACTATAATTCCCAGCATTCCTGCCTGGGGAATGCTTGGAGTTGTAGGACTTTTTGTTCTATCTAACATGCATAGGATTGCGCGCTAAGTGAAAGCGCATGGATCCAGTGGGGAGCTTGGTAGCCCCTACTTGCTCCAATCGCTGGACCCCGTTTCCTTCCCACGGTCAGATCTGGGAACAGAACCCAGGCGTCCGACTCCCAGGGCAACATGCATCCAGCCATGAATTTAGCTAAGAGAGGTAAACACTTGCCTTCCAAACGCACCCATTTGGGGTCGTGGGGAGGACAGAGGAACGCGCTCCCGTGCAAAAGAGAGTCCAACCCGCCGCTCTATGGTCGCTTTCCTGTTTGCAGGGTGAGAGGCATGATGGGAACGTCGGAAGGGGACGGACTGCGGGAGAATGAAAGCCGGGTAAGGAAAAAGAGGTAAAAGGGGCTCTTGGGGGCTGGAAACTGGGGTGCCGGGCAGCGTGTTGGTGGGAAGGCAGGTTGCAGGGCGGTAGAAGAGGGAGATTTTCGAGCGTGCTGCCAGGGAGAGAGAGAAAAGGTGTAGCAAAGAGGATTACTTGTGGGGGGAAATAGAAGATGCAGAAGGAGTTGATTTCCAATTTCTAGCTCCTTATTTGCACAAAAGTTTGAAAAAGAGCACTATCAGTTTTCAGGAAACTTAATAAAGATCTTCGCTTCCAAATACGTAAGCTTTGGACTTCTCTCATTCATGCCCATGACTGGGGATCTGACCCCTTCCAGACCAGCAGTTGAATCGGAACAACATTTCTTTTTATTTTAATTGTATTTATTATGCCCCACCTTTCTACCGAGAAAGGGCGCTTGAGGTGGCGAACAAGAAGAAAAGCCCCCAAATTAAGATTTGGAAACAACTCGTCAAACAAAAGCATTAAAATCGCAACAATAAAATAATAGAAACAGGACCCAGTCCAAACAGACCAGCTTACTTTACTTCAGCAGGTTGACCCCAGATGAAAAGTAAATTATTTATTTATTTATCACATTTATATACCGCCCCATAGCTGAAGCTCTCTGGGCGGTTTACAAAGATTAAAACAGTGAAGATTAAAAACAAATATACAAAAAAACCATAAGCAGCATAAAAACAGACAATATCCATTTTAAAACAACTATAAGGAAGGTGGGGTGGTAAGTGACATATATGAAGCTTTCAGCCACCCCCAAATCATGCACTGACATCTTCAGGAGAGTGTCCTTTGTGAGAGTCTCCTTTGCATTGAATCTCATCTGGGTCCAACACTGTGTTTGAATTATGAAGAAAAGTAGCACTTGTGCCCTGCTAAGCCTCTTCACGTGTGTTGGTTTAACTGCATCATGAGTGTGCAGTTGTTTGAGGCCCTGCATCGCCCCTTTCTTTCAGCTACCATTGCACCTGTGGGGAAATGTCCTGTCATGAATGAGCCGCGTTTATTACAATGGAGTCAGTGATGAAGCTACAGAGGGTGCAGCTGAAATGCAAGAACCTTCATGAATTCCTGCGAGGTCTCAGCCCTGGGATCTTAGACCGGCTGTACAATCATCCTGCCACTTGTCTGGCTGTCTTCCGGTGAGTGAGAATCCCCTTTCCCCCCCAACTATTGGAAAGCTCTTCTCTCACTGCCTTTGGGGTGAGGGAGGAAATAAAAGTACCAGTATTAGCTTCTAATTTCACAATTCTGGCCTGATTTAACTACAGCTCCAAATTTCAGATCCCTGGTGTATTAAAGCTGCATGAGTTAAGGAGGCAACCTATTTTAACCAAGATGCTCGATGCATGGAGTAAGAACAGCCTAGGAAGCTGCCTTATAATAGCCCAGGATTGTCAACACGAACTGGCAGCTGTTGTCCAAAGTTTTAGGCAAGAGGTTTTTTCTGCCCTGTCTGGAGATGCCAGGAATTGAACCAAGGATCTTCTACATGCAAAGCAAGTGCTCTACCACTGAGCTACAGGGCCCTGCCTGCTGTATAGATAATTTGTCCTAGGTACTGTGGTGTATTTGTCTGCATCCATTTACAGAAACGGGAGATCATGTGCCCACTGTTCAGATTAAGTAGCCATGGATCTAAAAACACCTGTCATTAAAAATGGCTGTTACCCAAGTTAAATGCAACGTTTACCATATTCCTAAATTCTAAGAATAGGGAAATACCTTTATTTTATCAGCATCATTTGTGAAAGCAGCTGCCCTACTTATTATACTTCACACGTTTGTGGTTAAATAAATTTATTCTCTCATTTCTCTCCTTCCCCCCCCCACCCCCTTTCCTGAATTACATTAGATATTCTTTTTGTGATCAAAGTGGTGTGAGAAGTAAATTATTACACGGGTGACTTTATCCGTCCCACTTTGCAGATGGGAGACTTGGATATCAAGGCATTTGCTGCCAAGCTGTGGGAGTTCTTGTTGAACCTTCTCCTGTGTAGGGGGCACGATGCTAAAATAAATAAATAAGAGCTTTGGTCACTGTGCTTGTGTTCTATGCCTTCAGTGAGCTGCCAGGATTGGCTAAGAACTATGTCATGCGGATGCTGTTTCTGGAGCAGCCCCTTCCTCAGGCAGCTGTGGCATCGTGGGTAAAGAAGGAATATGCCAAGTAAGTTGTTGCATGTTTCAATTTTTAATCCACCTCAAGTTGTATGAAATAGCATTAAACCAACGATCAATGACTGTTAACATTAAAATGGTCTTAGGTTAAAATAAATGAACATACCCCCAGCCCAATCAAGCTCTTAATAGGATTTGTGGAAATACATAGGGGAAGGGGGTTCCAGATTTGAGGGTTAACAACTGTACTGAATGCTTCTCTGTTTGGCACACTGTTTGTTTATTACATTTTTATTCCGCCATTGCTCTAAGGAGCTTGGAGCTTCCTGGGATTTTATCTTCACAACTTCACTGTGAGGTTGGGAAATAGTGACCCTGTTCAGACAACACTTTAGGCTATGGTGGTTAAGCACTTTGAGCTAAATGTGGCTTAGCGTGTCATGCGAACCATGACTTACTGGGCCTGTTCATACAACATGCTGAACCATGGTTAGGCCACTAACCCTTTTGCAGCAAATGGTTGGTGTGTGTGTTTAAACCATGGTTATGTAGTCGTCATGGTTAGGCATGGTTCATACAATATGCTAAGTCGTGGTTCACACTACATGCTAAGCCATAATGTTTAGTTCAAAATGCTTAACCACTGTGGCTTAGTGTGTCTTCTGAACAGGGTCTGTGTGTCATGTGAACCATTCCTAACTATGGTGGCTACATAACCATGGTTTAAACACACTCACTAACCATTTGTTGCAAAAGGGTTGGCAGCGTAACAATGGATTAGTGCAGCCTTCCTCAACCTGGGGCGCTCCAGATGTGTTGGACTACAACTCCCAGAATGCCCCAGCCAGAGCTGGCTGGGGCATTCTGGGAGTTGTAGTCCAACACATCTGGAGCGCCCCAGGTTGAGGAAGGCTGGATTAGCGTGTTGTTTGAATAGACCCATTGACTAGTCCACAGTCAGCCAGTGAGGAGCGTAGCTTTGTGGGGTCTCTGCAGTTTTAGCGTGATGCTCTGTGTCATTACACTACACTATGTCACGCTGGCTTTTGACTCCTCGAGAGGAAGAGACACCTCAGGAGCAAGGCCTGAAATAAACTACAATTGAAGTGGGGTTCAGGAAGCTCTGGCAATATAAGCTTGCAGTATCAATCTAGCCATTGCTGGAAACAACATCTTCTACCAGCTCCAGTTCCTTGTTCCTCTGACCTTGCTCCATGGTCGAACCATCGTGCTACTGTCCTTGGACTCCTGCCTGACTTTGCTTCTTGGATTGAGCATTGTATTTGATTGCTTATCTGTGTTTGGACCTTGGCTGCTCTTCAGGCCACTGTTTTGGAATTCTTTCTCTTGTCTGGTAAAACTGTGCCTTTGACCATTGCCTGTTTATTGGCTCAGTTCATTCTAACTCCACCATTGTGTGAACGTGCTACCGTGGAGTTGAGTAAAATCCATCGTGATATTTGATTGACAGCTCCTATGCTTTCTCTCCTTCCCCAGTCTTCCTGATGCTATCCCATCAGCCATTGCTGCAAAAAACCCACAATCCCGGTAGCCCTCCTAAAGCGGCACACCCTCCTTTTGCCTCTCTTGCCAGAGAACTCTGTAGCCAGTGGGAAAAGTCAACTCAACACTTCCTGGAGCCAGCCACACAACACGCCACACAGTGCTTGTGCAGGAACTCTTCTCTGCACAGTGTGGATATTCTGCATGAGGTGTTTCTTTAAAAAACTCCACCGTTAAATGGAGTTTTCCCTCCAGACAACACACTGCTCAACAGTGATGTAAAAACTCCACCGTGGAGTTCTAAAACCATCGTTGAGAAACATGTTATCTGAACTGAGCCATTGACTTGCTTTTAGATTGCCCCTTATATTAACCTAGCACTGAGCCTGATCCAGAGGCAGTTAAAAAGAAATGCCCTGTCTCATCTTTATCCATTTATTCCCCGAAGCCTGAGCATGGAGGCAGGTTCTGTTCCTGTTTGCTCGGCTGGTTATCAGTTCTTTCGTTTCAGGGAACAGGAAGAGAGTTCAGACGTCTTGCTTGGGCTGCGGCTCTGGCACACGCGGTTCCTCCCGGGGGGTCTCCAAGGACTCGTCTTGAACCCCATCTTCAAGGAGAACTTGCGCATTGCCCTCCTGGGAGGGTAAGTGAGCACCATGAGGATAATTATGGCCAGAGGAATCAAGGCAGCGGCTCTAAGCATTTAGGCACTACAGAGAAGTCCGTGACGGATAGGACCTTACTGCAGTGCATTCGGAATGAGTCGTAGGTTCTTTTATCGGTGTAGATGGGGGGGCTTTCATTCCACGGCATGAAAAGACATGCTCTTCCCTTCTTGCATGCAAATTCCCCCCTTCTGTTCATGGTTTGCATCAACCATGGCTTAGCATTCATGTTGGCATTGGTTCAAACACGGTTCCAGCTCACCTGCATTTCTTGTTTCCCATCCTGTCTCTATAGAGGTAAGGCCTGGTCTGATGACACTAGCCAATTGGGCCCAGATAAGCACGCCCGGGACGTCCCATCCCTAGACAAGTATGCTGAGGAGAGGTGGGAGGTGAGTGGTGCTTTGGCTTTTGGCTGGCTTAAGGGTGCACTTAATGCATATATTTGAGAGAAGTGTGCACAAAACGGCATTTCAGCAACGTAAACTACTTAAATGTATGTTTAAAAATGCACCCAAAAACATGTATGGTGGGGCATGAGAGAGGGCTTCCTCTGTTGTGGCACCCTGACTGTGGAATGCCTTCCCCTTGGAGGCCCGACTGGCGCCAGTGCTGATTTTATTCCAACACCAAGTAAAAACATGGCTTTTTAACAAATTGATGTCTAAATTCAGTAATCTTGCACATTGTTTTAACTGGTTTTTACTGCTTTGAAATTCTTTACTAGTTTTAGCTTGATTAATGGTTTAATTTATTTTTATCTGTGCATATTTATTGTTTTATATTGTATCATTTTATCTGTACATCGCTCTGAGATCCTAGTGATATAGGGCAGTATACAAATGTTTTAATAAATAAATAAATAAACAAACTGTGCAGCACTGAATACACAACCCATTTATTTATTTATCTATCTATCATTTGTTACATTTATATCTTGCCTTTTCCTCCAAGGAGCCCAAGGTAGTGTACATGATCCTCTTCCTCTCTGTTTTATCCTCATAATATCCCTGTGAGGTAGATTAAGCCAAGAGTCCATGATTGGCCCAGATTTTCATGGGTGAGCGGGGACTAGAACCCGGCTCTCCCAAGTCCCAGTCCAACACTTTAGCCACTACACCACACTGGCCCCATTCAGACAACACGCTAAACCATGCTGCTTAAACACGAAAAGGTTAACAGAATGCATTAAGGTTAATGCATTCCATTAAACATTTTGTGGTTAAGCAGCACGGTTTAGCGTGTTGTCTGAACCAGGCCAACAGCTTTATAATGGCAAGACTGAAGTTGAAAAGCTATGGTCATCTTGATCATACTACATTACAATGTCACATGCAGTATTTTGGTCCTGAACCTCAGTTCGGGGCTAAAATTTAGTATTAGCCCCACTACTCATATATCCCTTTAACCCCCTTTATGCCCCCAAAGCTTTTTCCCCTATGCTGTGCTAACAAACTTCTATAACCCCGCCCTTGCACATATACAGTAAAATTCAAAGCCAATAAAAACACTTCACCTGAAAATCTCAGCTTTCATTTAAAAAGGAAAAACAACAACAACGCTGTTCAAGGTTTTAGCCATCATTATTATGAAGACATACCTGAAAATGTACAAGCTATTTCAGCCAAAGGATCCTGAGTTAGAGACTGGCCCTAAGTTATCCAGTAAGCTTCATGGCTGAGTGGAGACTATAACGTGAGTTTCCCATGTCCTGGTCCAACACTCTAACCACAATACCACACTGCTGATTGGCAGCTAATTAACCCATAAGTTCAGCCAAGATTTGCCATCGGTTGCAGCTCCAGGATTCCTGAACTGGGCCCCATCATAGGACTCGGTTGGGACCAGGGATCTTCTTCCATCAGTCTGGGTCTTCAGGAAATAAAACTTCTTGTTTGCACAGCAATTCGCTATGGCTGTTGTCCAACAGCTACAGTGGGGATGTGTGTGGGTCTCCTTTACGGTGGTGTGTAGCCAGCAATGAGCCAACTTGCTGAAATGCCTTCAGTGTGGGCACAGCCTAAGAGGTCCACAGCTTCCCTCTATTTCTCCACTTTGCCTCCTCTTAGGTCATCCTGCACTTCATGGTGGGCTCTCCAAGCGCAGCGGTGAGCCAGGACTTAGCTCAACTGCTCATTGAAGCTGGCCTGATGAAGAGGTAAGTAGCAAAGAACATAGAAGCAGAAACCAAGAGCAATAAAGAGACTTGGGGCAAATACCGGGGACATTTCAGAACTTCTTTAGCGGTTCTGATACTGGTCCGGTCTAGTCACAAGGAATGGAATTCAGTGAATGGCATATGGAGTCTTTCCACTCTTAAAGAATAACAGCCTCAGTCCAGTCTAATCTTGAGGACTAGAAATTTGAAACCTGGCTGTAGTATTAGCAATAATAGGCATTCTGGTCCATAGAGAAGAATTAAAGGGAATGCTGAACTCTTCAGGAGAGCCTCCTGGGGGATCCCCCTGCCATTTGAGGCAAGGCAGGTGGCTGTCGGAAAGAGGGCCTTCTTGGTGGTGACCCTCCCATTGTGGAATGCTTTCCCCAGAGAGGCTTGCCTGGCACCTACCTTACTGTCTTTTTGGTGCTGGACAAAGGCTTTTTTATTATTATTTGCCAGAGTTTTAAGTTGCAATTTTAATCTTGCTGACTGCTTCATTCTCTGTTCATAATTTCGTGGCTTTTTAGTATTTTTATGTTTTGTTTCTATTTCCACTTCAGCTTTCTGCTCTTGTAACTGTTGCCCGAGTAGTTTCTGCTGCACTCCTTCCCAAGTGTCTTTTTTTATAAGACAGGAAGTAGCCTACAACTCTGTGGTAGAAACAGCAGAGGAGAATGCTGAGATATCTTGACGTAGTTTGTGTAAGCTCATACTCAGAAAGTTTGGGGGTAAATGTGGTTCTGTACGGACTGAGTGTGTGAACAATTACATCACCCAAGAGCCAAAGCTCTCTGGGCAGTTTACAAAGATGAAATTTTTTTAAAACGCAGTATTATGCATAATATAAAAACGGTTTAGTTACGAACATATAAACACAGCAGGCACACATTATCCACGCACTCGCACGCACATCTAAGCAATATCCCATGACCTGATCAAAAACTTACCATATGCTGCCAAATGCCTGGAAAGTAGTGTGTAAGTAAGATACGCTCTCCTGAAGCCTCTCCCATAAGAAGAGCCTTGCTGGATCAGACCAAGGGTCCATCTAGTCCAGCACTCTGTTCACACAGTGGCCAACCAGCCATCAGCCAGGGATGAACAAGCAGGACATGGTGCAACAGCACCCTCCCACCCATGTTCCCCAGCAACTGGTGCACACAGCTTACTGCCTCGAATACTGGAGATCGCACACAACCGTCAGGGCTAGTAGCCATTGATAGCCTTTGCCTCCAGGAATTTATCCAACCCCCTTTTAAAGCCATCCCGGATATACTGAATTCTGTTTCCCTTTAAACTCTGTGTGCTTTTCCGTTCCCTCATCTTTAGCGAACCCGGAGAACCGCCCTGCATCACGTCTTCTGGCTTCCAGTTCCTGTTGCTGGATACCTCGTCTCAGCTCTGGTACTTCATGCTGCAGTATCTTCAGTCAGCTGAGGTGAGGAGGTGAAGTAACTACCAACCACCCGGACCCGAGTTGTGCTGTCTGTCTCCCAGTTGCGTCTCAGCCTTTTCCTTTCTCTGCCTCTTCCCTGCAGACCCGGGGCATGGACCTGGTGGAGATTCTTTCCTTCCTCTTTCAGCTCAGCTTCTCCACTCTTGGCAAGGTGAGAACAGGGAAAGCACCCTGCTCAGTGCCCGTTGTTAAAGTAGAGCTTATAAAGTAGGGAGGGATGATGGAGAAGGGGTGAATTCCATATTTATACGTTGCGGCGGGTGGGAATAGTGGTGGGAACAACTCTGTTTCTCCCCCAAACCTACTGCTAGTCAACTCATTTGATGACCTCTGTGGAGAATGAGCATTCATAATTTGGCAACCATCTGTTCCCAGGATTATTCTGTGGAAGGAATGAGCGATTCTCTGCTGAATTTCCTTCAGCACCTTCGGGAATTTGGTCTGGTCTTTCAGAGGAAGGTAAGACACTGAAAGCCATAAGAGCATTGGTTGAGTTGGTTTTTATGGGGGTGTTGAGGAAATCCCAAAGCTGAAAAGACAGGAAGTTACCAGCTGGCAAACTGAAGATGTTCTTAGTAGCAATGAGGAGACTGAGCTTGTGTGTTGGGATGGATTGAGAATGTGATCCAAATTAGTGATTTAAAATTTGCAAGGGCCTTCCTGTCACTGTCCATCTTTCTCCTTTTCCAGAGGAAATCCAGGCGTTACTATCCCACCCGCCTGGCCATCAACCTTTCCTCTGGCATCTCAGGCACCACCGTGGACACCCATAACCAGGGCTTTATCGTTGTGGAGACGAACTACAGGATCTACGCATACACAGGTCAGAGATGGAAGCCCGGTCTGTCCCTCCCATATCAGTTTGCTTCATTCACAGGATCCTTGCTCACTTTCTTCCTCATGTTCATGATTTTGTATCTCTGTCTTTGCTTACCTCCCATCTGTCAGGGACAACCATCTGTCAGGGATGCTTTAGGATGGATTCCTGCATTGAGCAGGGGGTTGGACTAGATGGCCTTGTAGGCCCCTTCCAACTCTGCTATTCTATGATTCTATGATCTCTGCAAATCCAAAATAATAACCTTGGTTTTGTAATCCAAGGTGACTTAAATTGAGACAAAATAAAGGTGTGCAAACAGTCCATAATTAACTATAATTACCCCTATTATTAAGAAACTGCTGTCAGTGCCATCACAAAATGGCTGCCATGAAGAGGATGCCCATTCACAAAATGGGTGCAGCTAGTCACAAAGTGCCCATTTCACAGAAAGGCAAACTGGTGAGGCTAAAGGACAGGTAACTTGCCAAAGTGGAGACGGGGTCTGAGCCTCAGAAGACAAAACCAGTCCTTTGAACCCATGGTTCTCTTTCTTGTTTAGAATCAACCCATCTATGAACTCTCTCTCTCTCTCTCTCTCTCTCTCTCTCTCTCTCTCTCACACACACACACACACACACACACACACACACACACACTCACTTATTTCTCCCTTTAGGGATTGATTCCCCTCTTCAACACACACATTTTCTCTCATGTACACCACACACAGACCCCTCCATACCCCCTTTGGGTCACCCCAAAGGCCTCCCTAACCCCTTTTGTTGCTCTCCCCAGTTCAGCTCTGGTCTCCCCACTTCCTGCTCCCATTCCATCAGGTCTCCCCTCACCCCAGCCCTCTGGTTTATCCACTGTCATCCACAAACTCCCCCCGCCCTTTACCAGGCAGCATCAGTGGGTCTAGCCCCTTTCTTCCTTTTGGGGGGTGGTGGTGGTTGGGAGTGCCCCAAATTGAAATGCTCACCCCCAGCTGCCTGCCATCCTAAGCGACTTTGCTGTTGTTTCAATTAAATTAAACTATTTTTAGAATCACAAGTAGCAGAGGATGCGCTTTCCAGGGAGGCTTCCAGGGGACGTGCTTTCCAGGGAAACACTGGACTATTTTGGAAATGAAGCTGTGATTTTTCCCTTTCTTCCGGATTCCAGATTCTGAGCTGCAGATTGCCCTCACCGCCCTCTTCTCTGAGATGCTCTATCGCTTCCCCAACTTGGTGGTGGCTCAAGTCACCCGGGAGAGTGTGCAGCAGGCCATCGCCAACGGCATCACAGCAGATCAGGTGAGGACCGGGCCCCCATCTATACGACAACAGGATTGCTCCTCATTGAATATAAACCCGAGTTTTCGTTGATTTGAATCTAGGTAAAGAGCGTCACACTGCAGCAGCAACAGCGATTTATCTCCTGGATTTATTTTTTATATTGCAGTTTTTATGCATTATTGCATTATTACATATAATAGGCTATGGAGTAGAGATGGGCGAAGCTATACATTTTATCTGCGGAGGTCTGCAGATTCATAGAAGTGGAAAATGGAGGGCTTAAAGGAACGAGGTTGCAGAGGATGCGAGAGGGGAACTGAACACGACTCCTCTCTCTCACTGCCCACCCCCCACTCTTTGTTTTAATTTTAAAAGCTGTATCTGCCCGTTCCTTTTATAGGAGGGGAACCAAGTGAGGAAAGGAACCAAGGGAGCAGGCGAGGATGCGAGCTGGGGACTGTCTCCTCCCTCTTGCTGCCGTTCCCCCTTCTTTGTTTTAATTTTAAAAGCTCCATCTTCGGACATGAAAACAGCAGGAAGGAACGAGACAGTTCAGAGGACGCGATAGGTGGGAAGGCGGGAAATCGGCTAATCACTTTGTCCTGCCCTGAAAGTAACGCCCACATGTCAAAATGCGGTTTAACTCCCCCAAGGACACCGTAACTCTAATGCGGTGCAAACTCGGACGTTGATCCAAAAGTCGTGGGAAATCGCAAATGCGAATATGTGCATTATCGCGTTAAAGAACCAGTGCTGCGGCGAAGGGGCGGTTGCGTCATGTGTCCGAAAACACGAATGTGCGCATTTAGGTCGGGGGTAAAGAAGCCGTATAGACATACCCCAGGAAGAGGCTGTTGAAAGCCTGGCTACCTGGATGGGTGAATCAGTTTAACAGAGAGGTATGTGGGGTATGATTTGTTTTTGCCAGGTAGGCTAGTATTTTCCACCCAGGGATTCCAACCAGATTTTTCCCAGCCTGGACAAAACTGTTGCTGGAAATGGCAAAGGGATCAAGGTACAGTGTCAGTCAAAATGTGTTTGAGGTCAGTTCTGGTTCATTCACTTGGTTCTCTCTGTGTGTCTCTCTCTTTTTTTTCTACAGATCATTCACTTCCTACGTACGAGAGCTCACTCTGTAATGTTGAAACAGGTGAGGAAATAGTTGTGAGCGCCTGTGCGGTGCTGGTGGGAACAGGTAATACCGTCTGGATTAGAGCATCCAAGAATAATGTTTCCTTCTAAGCCTTGCAGCCTTCCTCAACCTGGGGCGCACCAGATGTGTTGGACTACAACTCCCAGAATGCCCCAGCCAGCAGAGCTGGCTGGGGCATTCTGGGAGATGCAGTCCAACACATCTGGAGTGCCCCAGGTTGAGGAAGGCTGCTCTAAGGCTTGGGAATGAGGCATTTCCCACAAGGAGATTGGAAGGGCTAAGGGCTGGTGCTTCCTATTTGCATAGGGGAGAGAATGTGGAATGTGGACTGGAGGAGTCTGCTTAAGCAAAGGAAAGCCCAACAGTATGGCAATAGGAATAGTTATCCCCCCCTCCGCCGCCCCCTGCACTTTGAGAGATGGGTGCTTTGCTGAGCATCCATAACTACCTCTCTGCTCTCCTCCCAACAGACCCCTGTGCTGCCCCCCACGATCACAGATCAGATCCGGCTGTGGGAGCTTGAACGGGACAGGCTGCGCTTCTCTGAGGGTGAGCATCCATGGAGGACAGAGCAGATAAAAAACCTGGTTGGGCAAGTGGGGGAGTAAACGGAAGACAAGGGTTAGAGATTTATGTCTCTAGCAGAGAGGTCTTTTGTGTTCTGACAGATTCTTTTCCCTCTTGCCAATCTGTGGTCTTCCCTTCTTGTGCTTCATTTCCCCCTTTTCAGAAGGCGGGTTTCCTCAACCCATCCTCTCCTTTTGGGTCTTTCTCTTCTTCCACTCCTTTGCTCTACTGTCCACCTGTTGCTTCTTCCATTCCCCTCTTCCCTGATCGTCCTTTGCTCCTCTATGCCCTTCTTTTTTTATTCACCTCATCATCTCGTTTTTTAATTCATTCTAATCTCTCCCTTTGACCCAATCAAACTTTCAGTCCATAGCTCTCTTCCCTTCACCACCACTTGTCTGACAACTCATATTTGTTCACTGCTCTCTTCTTTCTGATCCATTTCACTTGTCTTCCTTTTAATTCATTCTTCACTTCACCTGTGCTTTCCTCTGCTTTGTCTTTCTTCCCCTGTCTCATTTCCCCATGATAAAACTCATTCTCTTTGCATCCCATCTCTCCCATTCTTGGTCTTCTCACTGCCTTAGACCATGTAACAGGAGGATGTAAAATTCTGGCAGGAATGGACTATACGGACAGAAACAATACAGCCGCAAAAATAATTCACCAACAACTGGCCATCAAATTCAACCTTATCAAACAACCTACACCATACTGTACATACTCACCCAAAACAATCTTGGAAAATGCAGATCATAAAACATACTGGGACAGAACAATTCATACTGACAAAACAATACCTTGCAACTGACCAGACATAACTGTCATAGACAAAAAAGAAAAACACACATACTTCATCGACGTAGAAATATTGAATGACAAAAATGTTGAAAAGGAAGAGGAAAAGAGAGAAAAATATACACCATTGGCCATGGAAGTCAAAGAACTATGGCAACAGGAAAAGGTCACAATTATTCCGTTAGTCATATTAGTCACCGGCATCACATCAAAAAACTATACAGAAAACCTTCAGAAACTGGGCCTACCAAAATACATCACACCAACACCCAGAAACAGTCATAGTTAAAACATGCTCAATTGTCAGGAAACTCCTGAATCTGTAAAAGACTTGACAAAGCCCATCATGTCCATCTAGAAAAACTGCAATGAGCGAGAAAGAGATATAATAATAATAATAATAATAATAATAATAATAATAATAATAATGAATAATGAATAATAATACCGTATTTCTTCAATTCTAAGACATAGTTTTTCCCCCATATAAACATCTTTAAAAATGGGGTGCGTCTTAGAATCGCAGATGTGTCTTAGGGTTTTTTCTCTGTTGGTGGTACTGAAATTAGTGTGCGTCTTACAATCGATGGCGTCTTCGAATCAAAGAAATACGGTAATGAATAAATTAATTACCTGCCTTTCCCTCTGGATTGAGGTGGGGAACAACATTAAATACAACAATACAATACATAAAACTGGTTAAAAGAGCATATAAAACCGATACAATATTAAAATAACAATCACAACATCTTAAAAAAAATAGGTTTAAAATTCATCTGGGTAGGCCTACCAGAAGAGACTAGTCTCTATGGCTGTCTTAAACTCAGAGTATTAAGCGGAAGAATCTCCTCCGGCAGGCCATTCCACAGTGTGGGGGTGGCGGAAGAGAAGCTCCACCTTTTCACGGTGTCTGTATTCTCTCCTAGGTGTCCTCTACAACCAGTTCCTGTCCCAGGTGGATTTTGAGCTGCTGCGTGACCACGCCAGGGAACTCGGGGTGCTCGTCTTTGAGAACCCCGCCAAGCGTCTCATGGTGGTGACCCCCGCCGGCCACTCGGATGTCAAGCGCTTCTGGAAGCGACAGAAACACAGTTCTTGAGAGAGCTGTGGCTGGACTCAGTATCTCTCTTCTCTCACTCAGTGTTGGAAAGTGGTGATGGGAGCTTATTGTATCCCTCTGCCCGTAACTCTGGATGAGTAACAAAGACATGGAGAGAAAGAAGAAGCCTTTTTGGGGGTTGCCTGAAGATTCCTCTGTAGTCAAGAATGGGTTAAGAACTGCCAAAAATACCACCTCTGGAAATTACAGTTTAAGCAATGAAGTGGTTGCCAACCAGCAATTCTCTCCAGCAGGGAATGCACTATAATTGGGCTAATTCTGATATGGAATAGGCTAGTACAGCTACATGCCCAATAAAGTGTTTCAAAAAACTAGAGATGGGTGGAGGGCATATCTGCATCCCTGTTCTAGATGCACCTACTTGGGCCTAGGAAATGGTTTGGAAACAGCTGGTGCTAAAATTAAGCCATTGTGCGGTCAGTCCCTTGGCTGGGAGAGACCACTGAACCCTCGATGTTTGATAGGTAAAGAAGCATCATTAAATTTTTTTTTTCCAAAAAGGACATAGCCATTCTGTGCCTTGCTCCTCCAAGTACTCACAGCAAAGTGTGTTTTGTGGGACGTGGGGAGGGGGATGTTTGGAGCAGGGGGAGTTACCTTGAAATTGGTGTGGAAAGTTTGGCCATCCCAATGGTGTTGCACTGCATCTTCCATCAGCATAGCCAATAAAGAGGGACGTAATGGAAATCACAGTTGAGCATACCCCATCCCTGTCCTGAAACTTCAGTGAGGAAATGAAAAACCAGGATTTTATATGCTCAGGCCATGGCTTGAGAACGTATGGTGAGAATAGGCAGAAGATATATTGTAATTTCCGCATTGAGCAGGGGGTTGGACCCAATGGCCCTTTAGCCCCCTTCCAACTCTACTATTCTATGATTCTATGAATTTATGGCCAGTTTTTAACTGGTAGCAAGGGGTAGGTTATATTTTCCAGGTCTAGTTCTCCTTTTATGTATATGATGCAATTCAACCTAATTGTACCTAGGTTTGTGTGTGCACACATGGAAGTATGAGAACATTATACTCCTCCTATTTGTCAAGGACAGACATTGCCTTTTAAGACCTGAGAACTCATCAAGTGCAATTTGTACCTCCATACTGGAGGGGTGACATCACCTATTGATTTCGTACCTGTTGGGCACTTGTTAAACACGAGGCTTTTGTCCATTAGAAAGAGAGAAATCTTACCCTCATCTTAGGCATGCCGTTTCCTCCAGCACCCTCTTACAAATGAATGTGGAGAAACCAGGCAAAATCCCACCAGCGCATGTGGACAAGCAAAAATAGATGGGGTTTATTAGCAAAGCCATACAGATTGCACCACCCTCCTTGGCTAAATTCTTAGACCAAAAGTGCACTTACGCACCACCCTCTCTTCTTCTTTTAAACTGGAGGCAGAGGGTGTATGCCCTCCAAAGTACATCTATGTGTCATACAAACACTTCTCTAACTCCTGCACTGATGTTACTTTAATAATAATATAATATTATTTATTACCTGCCTCTCCCTCTGGATTGAGGCAGGGAACAACATGGAATACAAAATATTATAAAATACATGAAGCAGATTAAAACATATAAAAACGAATACATTATTAAAACAACACAGCTTGGTTTTGCAAGTATTAAACTGCTTTTGTGAGCCTGTCCACTGATCAATCCAGACTTGGCGAACCTCCTATATATTACTAGGTCTGCCACCCCTGCAGGGCAGGATAGTAGCTGTGATGCTGTTCCTCCTCCGTGCAGAGTTCAGGAGGAGGCTGGCGGGGCCCCTGGGACTATGGAAAACCCTCTCCTTTTCTCTGGGGTGCAGTAGTGCCAGGCAGGTTCCTGGTGTGGCATTCTGGCACCTTGGGCCATTAATAACTCATCTCCGTTCTCACTGAGCCAAGGCGCTGTTTATGTTTGATGCCCCTTCCAGGATAAAATTTGCATGTTTCAGAGACCTGCCACCTCACCGTGAAAGGCCATTGGCGAATAACAAGTAGACATCGAACAAAATATTAGCCCAAAGGACGTGGAACACCCTCAGGCTAGAGGGATGCCACACCAAAGGAAACCACCAGTTTTAGGGACAGAGGGCTAGGGTGGGGCCAAAGGATTTACTGCCATCATGAGTGTGGGTGGTAGGTGGAAGGCTTTTATTATGCAGTCCGTCCCCCCACCTCATTCACAGACTTTACAAGGGGTTCAGGTGATTTGTAATCCTCCCATTTTCTTTATAGCCCCCCCCCCCACTGCCAAATAAATAAATAAATGACATCCATTAAGGGGGAAAACACACAATGCCTTTGGATTGGTAGTATCAGGCACCCATTTAAGGCACCCAGGGGAATTCACTCTTGTCTTCCTATCTCTCCTATCTTGTCTTCCTATCTTGTCTTCCTATCTTCCTATCTTGCCTCTTCCTATCTTGTCTTCCTATCTCTCCTCTCTCTTCTCACACTATTGCCCCGCTCGTGCTCTTCGCTCCTCTGATGCCATGTTTCTCGCCTGCCCAAGGGTCTCTACTTCCCTTGCTCCCTGGCTACCAGGAGGAGGGCCTTCTCTGCTGTGGCACCCCGGCTGTGGAATGAGCTCCCTAAGGAGGTTCGCTTGGCACCTACATTATATGCTTTTAGACACCAGGTGAAGACCTTTTTATTCTCCCAACATTTTAACAATCTATAAATACATTTTAACATGGTGTTTTAAATTTGTAATTTTGCATTGCTGCTGTTTTTATCTGGTTGAGCTTTTATATTGTATTTCATATTATGGTTTTATACTGTTGTTTTATACTTTGAATGGTTTTAATTTTTGTGAACCGCCCAGAGAGCTCTGGCTATTGGGCGGTATAGAAATGTAATAAATAAATAAATAAATAAATAAATAAAATTGCTCGGCTTTGTCCATTTTCTTCTGCTGCCCCTTATGCCTGGAACGCTCTTCCAGAACATTTGAGAACTACAAGTTCAACCGCAGCTTTTAAAGCTCAGCTAAAAACTTTTCTTTTTCCTAAAGCTTTTAAAACTTGATTTTGTTCTGACTTTATACTGTTAGTTTTACCCTACCCAGTGCCTGTTTACCCTACCCTGTGCCTGTTTGCATTCTCTTCCCCTCCTTATTGTTTCATTATGATTTTATTAGAATGTAAGCCTATGCGGCAGGGTCTTGCTATTTACTGTTCTACACTGTACAGCACCATGTACATTGATGGTGCTATATAAATAAATAAATAAATTAATAATAATAATAATAATAATAATAATAATAATAATAATTGTCTTGGGTATCAAGGCTCTGGGGTTTTCGAGCAAGCAGTGGCTGAGAAGGAAGATGGAGATCTGGCGAAAAGTTGCTAGAAAGCCAAACTTTCCCTTGAAGTATCAAGTAGGAAAGAGGAAAGCCAGCCTGGAAGAATCAAGAGCCAAAGACAAAGCTACAAATATGTAAAGCGGTTAGCCGTCCTGGTTGTATTGTCCTAAGATTTCCCCCCACCCTGTATTTTTGGCAAGTCTCTCAAAAGGCCCAGTGCGAGGTCTCTAGGCACAGTGTCAAAATCTTGCTCACTCGTTCACTTCACTGAACACGGGTAGCCAATCAGAGGGCAAGGCGGCAGCTGCTTTGAAAGGGATGTGAGCAACTGCAGCAAGACGACAGGATGAATCCCTACCAAAGCTGAAACCACCTGAATGATCCCTTCGTATTTCGGAGGGGAGAGGGTTCAGATAAGCGAGGGTTCTCAAGCTCAAGAAGACGGGAGCTTCTCCGTCGCGCACTGGAGAAATACAAGAGAGAACTGAAAAAGCAAATTGCCACTAGGGGGCATCCTTGCGCCGCTTTGGCGTTTGCCTGAATGATTAAGCGGCTGGTAAAGGCAGAGCCGTGGGCCAAAGGCGTACTCGAAAGGTCTACACGAAAGGGGACGATCTTGGGGAAGCTTTGATTGGGCCCTTTCGTGTATCTGCTGTCTTTGCATGGGGGCTGTATGGCCCTCTCCCTTAAATCGCTGATTTCTCACTGTCGCTTTTATCTTTTGAGCCTCCTATCTTAGGGTGACCATGTGAAAAGGAGGACAGGGCTCCTGTATCTTTAACAGTTGTATTGAAAGGGAAATTTCAGCAGGTGTCATTTGCATATATGGAGAACCTGGTGAAATTCCCTCTTCATCACAGCAGTTAAAGCTGCAGGTGCCCTGCCCTCTTTTAAATCTGGTCAATCTAGTATAGCTCCTGCAGCTTTAACTGTTGCGATGAAGAGGGAATTTCACCAGGTTCTCCATATAGCTGGGTCCAGGGGGGAAATCTGAGTCGATCTGGAAAATCTTAATAATTATAGGCCAGTGGCACATATTCCATTCCTGGGCAAGGTCTTTGAGAGGGTGGTTGCAGGCCAGCTCCAGACACTCTTGGATGAGACTGATTATCTGGATCCATTTCAGTCGGATCCAGATAAGTGCCTAAGTAAGCAGCACTTGCACAGTTGTCCAATGTTGCGTGTCTGGTTTGTGTTTTTTGGCTTTGCTTAGAGCCACATTATGTGTGTATTGACTGGGCTGCCTAACTTTATAGTCCCTGACTATTTCTTTCCGTCTGATTGGGAAGACCCTAAGGCTGTGTTAGGCCTGCTTTAGAACACACAAAAGAAAACTGTTGGGGAGATTTGCACTTGAATGGATTGTGCATCTTCTGAATACGCACCTTCTCAGTTGCTCTTTGCTTTGAATGGCTGCTTTAACTGTTCCCTTGAAAAATCATATTTTTAACAGTTCATTGCAGGAGAACCATTGCACTTCAGTGTGTATGTGTGTGTGTGAGTGTGTGTGTGTGTGTGTGTGTGTGAGAGAGAGAGAGAGAGAGAGGGGGGGGGGGGCACTGTGAATGTCATGCACTAATGGAAGCCTTATAAGGCTGTTGCCCAGGCAAAAGGCAACACAGCTCTCAGGAAGTCTCCCATTGAGACATTCACCAGCTCCAGACCTGCTTAGGTTCACCAAAGTGCCCATATCATGTGTCTTCAAATTACACATTGAGGCCAACTGAATGCTGGGAACAGTGTTCTAGTTCTGAATATATATTTATATGCATGTAATGTATATGTAAGATCAGCCTTTTCTGGCAGCCCTACCCAGATGAATTTTAAACCAAGAATTTTTAAGATGTGTTGATTGCTATTTTGTATTGGTTTTATATGCTCTTTTAATTAATTTTATGTATTTGATTTATATTGTATTGTTGTACTAATGTTGTTCCCTGCCTTGATCCAAAGAGAGAGGTGGGTAATAAATATATATAATAAAATGAATAACAAATGGAGAAAGCATTATGTTGGCATCTGAAGTGTTACTCTTGGGAGAGTCTGTTGGTTTGTGGATGGACAGTAAATGCAAAAACTGTGCACAGATGGCCTCTTTACCTTCACCTCTCCATTTGTGGGCAGAGAATTTGGGAAAACAATTTTCACAAAACTTCTGCCAGGAGTGGAGAAATTGTCTAACCATTCCTCACAGGTAGCGCTTGTGGCGTTACACCCCACAAATCAATTCCAAATGTATGTCTGCAGTTTGTAAGTCTGTGGTTTTTAGAATGTTGGCCTGAGTGGGTGGAGTTAGAATGTCTTGGGAGGGGGGAGGAGTGATATATAAGGGAAGGACTGAGGGGATGGAGAGATCTTTTCAAGAAACCTTTTTCAGGGAGACTTGTTAGGTACTCTTAGAGTCTGTAGTGCTCTCTGTGTTTATGGTACTTAAGTTCTGGGAAATTTGAGAGTCAGTGTAGTGAGTGATGTCTTTAGAGTGTGGTGTGCACGTAGTGGATGTATATTAATCAATACTGAGAATAAAGAAAGTTCAAGAGTGATTGTGTGAGAAAAAGGAAAGCGCGAATGTGAATGAGTGACCGGATTGTATGAAAGGTTTCAAAAAGGTTTTTAAATGTTGTTATTGGAAACAAAGCTTGTGAACTTTTAAAAATAAATTTTGATTGTTTTGTTTTTAAAACTACCACAAAAATCCCACGTGTCTGTTTGGCATTTATCATCTTAAGTTTACACATTCAGCACCCACTCTGACAATCATTCACCTAAGCAGATATAACTCACAGCGTATTATATATATTAAAATCCTTCTCCATTTTAACCCCTTTCTCCACATAGTTTGGAGGAAGGTGGTTTTTATCCCTTGCCTCAGGCGTATCAAGCGGTGGTGCTTGGCTTGAGCAGGGAGTAGCCTCGGCAGGGTCTGGTGTTCAGAGCCTGTGTCGCCCCAGCGCTCACCATTGACAGGGCTTGGAGCATAGCTGCCTGTGCTTCCTCATTTGAAAAAGCCCTCCAGGAGGAATTACCTCATGATGCCCTCCACTGGGCTTTAATAGAAATGTGGAAAGCCAAGGGGTCTACAGATTGCTGGAGAGATGATTGTACAACGAAAGACAGGACACTTGCACACTCACTCCTCAGCCATCTCATAAGTAGAAGGGAGCTGGGAGGAAGGGGTATTTGGGAAGAACATTCCTCGCCCTCCCTGTCAGGCCAATCTGAGCATGAAGTCCTTCTCTTTCCTTTTGGAGTGAGCTTTTGGAGGTCTACAGTGTTGAAGAAGATGGAATGATGGCCATAAGAATGAAACTGCCTGAAAGGCAGGACACCCTTGGAGTGGATGACACCTGGAGGATGTCTTCAGCTTTTCTCCCCATGAGAAGCTAGATCAAGGACAGGTATGGTAGGATCCAGCTTGGTGTTCATTAGCATAGCATACTGATCTGTCAATATTTTACCCTCTCTATATAAACAGAATATGTGTGCATGGGGTGGGTGGGGGATGATCTGAAAAAGGTCACCCCATCCTCATTGTAGGGATAAAGACATAATTTACCCTAAAATATTTTTAAAGTAAATAAATAAATTTAAATTACATGTAGAACTTGAACCAGTTGAGGCTAAGGGTATAAATGAAGAAATACAAGGGGAGTCTTATAAGTCACATACAATCTCCATGTATAAAAAGAGACAAAAGAGACAGATATGCCCACAATTGTTACATTTTTTATATAGCTCTGCATCTCTTTCTGGAGCACCAGGGTATAAATTGCTCTTTCAAAGTATTTAGATATCTTACTTTCAGTGAATCCACAAACATTTAAGAACATGAGAAAATAAGAGCCATGCTAGATCAGACCAAGGGTCCATCTAGTCCAGCATTCTGTTTGCACACCAATTGCACACAGGAAACCCAACAAGCAGGATATGGGTGCAACAGCACCCTCCCTCCCAAGTTCCCCTGCAACTGGTGCACCAGCTTAGGAAGGGAAGGAGTGTATGTGTACCTAGCATCCATGCCATCGAAAAGCAAGCAAATCACTGATACATTCCTGCTCGTCTTATATAGACTATTCTGTGTCTCCCTCCGCCTTCTGTCTCCCGTCTGGAGAGGGCACCTGATTCATGTCCCCACCACCGCACTTATGACTCAGGAAAATTCACCTTATGCTGTTCTCTCTTGTCTCCACCACAATGCCATGCTTTACAATTGTTTCTACCTATCTTGATAGTTAAGAGCAATCCTCTCTCACCTCCCCCCCACAAAACAAAACTCTGTATGCTATCTATAGGAAAGAATAAATATGCTGTTCAGGTGCAAATGTGCATTTTAAGCACAGTTAAATCTTAAAAAGCGTTTCATAAATAAATAATCCAGAAATAAACTCGGGGGAAAAATCCCAAAATGTCCACTATTTTATTTATTTATTACATTTTTATACCGCCCAATAGCCGAAACTCTCTGGGCGGTTCACAAGAATTAAAACCATGAAGAGCACTATAGGTTGGATCCAGAATAAGTCCGGCTTAGAGTAGATGTTTTCTTCTGTTCCACGGTCCCCAAATGTAGTACCTCAAAGCGAGAAGAACTGCATAAGAACATAAGAAGAGCCCTGCTGGCTCAGAGCAAGGGTCCATCTAGTCCAGCACTCTGTTCACACCATGGCCAACCAGCTGTTGACCAGAAACGTACAAGCAGGACACTTTGCAACAGCACTCTTCCACCCATGTTCCCCAGCAACTGGTGTATACAGGATTACTGCCTCAGATACTGCACTTTGATGCCACAACAACAAAGGGAGAGACCCCAGATTGCTTATAACAACTTTAACAAAATATTCCCTTAAATATCCCACTTGTTTCCAGCCACTCTGCTTTCTTCTTCAAGAAGTTATAAAGACCTACAAATCAATTTCACAACAACGTAAAGCATTATGAAAAATGGCAGAATGCTGTGTACCTTTTGGATATATGTAATATTGCATTTTAAAATGTCACCATTATCTCTCAGAACACTTCTCCTTCCATTTTCAATATACTTTTAAATACCACAACCTTCTTAGTTTTCCTTTTCTTCTTTTCCTTTCCTTTCCTTCTCTTCATTTTCTTTTTTATTGCACAAACAAGCAAAGCACAACAAACAAAATTGCAAGAATAATAATAATAGCTAGGTTAGTTTCTAATACTATGAAGTATAACACAATTCTTGGGAAAGAATCCTTTTTTAAAAAATAGCAAACTTTTTTTGCACTTTAAAAAAACACCACTGAGCTGAATGTGACGAACAAAGCACAATGAAAACAGAGGACTTTTAGAAGAGTAAATTTAGTTTTACCACTGTACAATTTTATATAATTATTTTCAAAAAATTAATAAATTCTATTAAAGAGGGGAAATTATAGCAAAACTTTCACTCGCTGTCAAAAACGTCAGCAGTCAGCTGGATGGGACCCATGACCTCTGGTGTACTCCTGCCACCAGGTCTCTGCAGCAACACCTCTTGAGTCCCTTACTTTTATGTTGCTGTCTGACATCCTTTTCTCGCTTTTGGCCAATGACCTACCCAGCAATGGACGAACCTGGGGGGGGGGGGGGGAAATCAGCTCTTTTTAGTGCTGGTATTAATATTCAAAGCTCCAAACTTGGGGCCAGGTTATCTGAAGGACCGTGTCCTCCCACATGTACTTGCCTGGCCCTAAGATCATCTCCCCGCTCCCTGTGCAATGAACTCCTGCAAGGGAAGACCTTTTAATTTTCTCAGGCATTTTAGCATTTTAACACCCTATTCTCTTAGCTCTGTTGTTTTAAATCTCTACATTGCAGCTAGGTTTTGTTCTGGCTGTGCTTTTATATTGTGGTTTTAAACTCCCATATTTTATCTTACGCTATACCTTGTGGTTTTAATTTTTGTGAACCACCCAGAGAGCTTCAGCTATAGGAAGGAAGGAAGGAAGGAGGGAAAGACAGAAAGACAGAACGAAAGAAAGAACACAGAAAAGGACGTGAAGAGAGGACGGACGGGGAGCACATCTTAACGAAGTTTCTTCTAGGATTACCTCGCCTCAGCAGGGCTCTCAACGCAAGCCTACTCAGAAGTAAGTTTCTCAGCAGTCAAGGGGAGCTCGATCGCCCCAGCCAGCGTGCATGGGTTTTATGGGCACTTCTTTCTGATCTGGGAACTTTTTCGCAGGGCAGATTCCCTACCCCACCAAATGTCTCCCGGTTCCCTCTGCGGGGAGCGTGGGGTGTGTGTGTGTGTTGAAAGCGTGCCCGGATCCCATTTTGCGCTCTTCCTCGTTTCCCATAAGCCGCCATCCCAAGCAATGCCTGCCCCATATTTTCTGAGGGCTTAAATCGTGGGAGAAAATCAGGAAGAAAATCAGAAAATTGTTGTTGCTGTTGTTTCAGAAGCTCGCCTGCAGTCCTAGACAGGGGTGTGTGTGTGTGAGAGAGAGAGCGAGAGCGAGAGAGAGCGAGAGAGAGACACGGCGGTGGGTGGGGGGATGGCTAAGTGCCGACAACGTGCAGTATGTGGACGGCTGACGTCGGACGCCCCACACGCTCATGGATCCGTGGGGTGGGGTGAACCTGCTTCCCCCCCCCCCGCATCACACCTGCCCCAAGCGCTGGTCCTTTACACGTGTTGTT